>NW_006399850.1:10954046-10974606 GCF_000299155.1 Elephantulus edwardii
AAGGATGTGTTGTATCTCCATTGCTTTTCAATCTATAGGCAGAACAGATCATTTGGGAGGCAGTGTGGCAATAGGATTGGTGGAAGATTCATCAACAATCTGTGTTGTGAAGATGACACAACCCTGCTTGCTGAAACTAAGGAAGACCTGAAGTGCTTGCTGCAGAAGGTCAAGAACTGCAGCCTTAAATATAGACTGAAGCTCAACATCAGCAAAACAAAAATTTTCACCACTGAGCTGATTACCAACATCATGATAGATGATGAAGAGATTGAGATTGTTAATAGTTTCAGTTTGCTTGGCTCCACAGTCAAGACTCTTGGTACTAGCATCAAGGAAATAAAAAGATTAATTGCATTGGAAAGTCTTTTGTCAGAAACCTTTCTAGAGTACTAAAGAGCAACAATGTCACAGGAATCAAAATTTTATTTTTAATCTACCAACCTGAATTTAAAGAGAAAACTCACAAACAGGTTTGAGGCTTTGAACACTAATGAATGAAGACCAGAAGAACTGTGGGAAGATTTCAAGAATATTATCCACAAAGAATGCAAAAAGACAAGGAAGACCAAAACAGATGTCAAAAGAGACAGACTCCAAATATTACACTAGAGCACCAAGCAACAAAAGTAAAAGGAAGAAATCAAGAAGTTAAAGAGCTGAACAGAAGATTTCAAAGGGCAGTATGGGAAGACACAGCAAAGTTATAATGAAACGTGTAAAGAGCTGAAGTCGGAAACTCCAAAGGGGTGAACTCATTCGACATTTAAAGGACAAAAGAACAAATATAAGCTGCGAGTTGCAACACTTAAGTATGCTATAGTCAGAAAATTGAATGATCTAGGAAGCATTAAAAGAAGATGGAAAGAGTACACCAAGCCACTGTACCAAAAATAGTTGGCTGACAAAGAAGAATTTCAAAAAACAACCTATAATCAAGAGGCAAAGGTGGTGAAGTAGGAAGTGCAGGCCAATCTGAAGGACTTGGGGAAAAAAATCAGGCCCCAGAAACTGATGAAATACCAACTGGAATTCTTTAGCAAACAGATGCTGCACTGGACATTCACGATTGTGCCAAGAAATCTGGAGGACAACTACCTGGTCAACTAACTAGAAGTGATCCATATTTATTCAAAACCAGGTGACCAGGCAGGAAATTGTCAAACAATATCATTAATATCACTTGCAAGCCAAATCCTACTGAAGATTACTCAAAACACTTGGACAGTACATTGACAGAAACACTACCAGAAATACAACTTGGGTTTGATAGAGATTGTGGCACTACAGACATTATCACCAATGCAGATGGGTTTTGGCAGAAAACAGAGCACCAGAGGAATATTTGTGTGTTTCATTGACTATGCAAACATATTTGACTGTGTGAATCCCAACAAATTGTGCTTAACCTTGAGGAGAATGAAGATCCCAGAACATTTGATTTTGGTCATGTAAAACCTATACTCGGACCAGGAAGCAGTCCTCAGGACAGAGCAAGGAAACAATGCATCAAAATAAGGAAAGGAATGCATCAGGGATGCGTCCTGTCACCATACCTTTTCAATCATCAGGGAATGTGATATCAGGATTGAAAAAAGACTCATCAACAATCTGTGTTACGCAGATGACTCAATTTTGCTTGCTGAAGCTGAGGAGAAACTGAAGCACTTGCTGAAGAATGTCAAGGACTGTAGTGTTCACTATGGATTAAGACTCAACATCAAGAAAACATTCTCACCACTGGACCAACTGACAACACTGTGATAGATGGAAAAAAAGATATTGAGGTTATTACAATTACAGCTTGCTTCGCTCCATAAACAACACTCTTGGCATCAGCAATTAGGAAATCAAAAGATGAATTGCAATGAGAAAATTTACTGCTAGGGACCTCTCCAGAGTACTGAAAAGCCACAGTGTCAGTCTAGAGACTAAGGTGCACCTGATCCTCCACGTAATGGTCTTAGCAATTACTTGTTATGCACCAGAGAGCTGGATAATGATTATATATATTGTCTACTTTTACCAAGATCAGTGCTCACAAGAAAAATAAAGCAAAGTAAAACTATTAATAATGATTAATAATATTACTAAATATTTCTAAAATCTCGGAAGGCTTTGTTTTCTAGTTAGAATTTTGTTTCTAAATAGTACAATGGATTGAAACATAATGATTGTGAGAATGGCACAAGACTGGGCAGTGTTTCATTGAGAAGAAGCCAGGATTAGAATCCAAACATCTAACAACAATCCTAACATTGAGTGAGAAATGGCATTGGCCAGCAGTATTACATTCATTTTCCATGTGTTAATTGTGTTTTGAAAATAAAATGGTTGTAGTCAATAATCAGACAGGTTTACAAGTTGAAGTTATATAAGAGGGTAGATATTTATGGCAAAATGTCTGAAAATGCAGCTAATTTTTAATTAGAGTAAATGCAACAATTTTATGTGAAAGTTAGCAATACGTTTACTTCTTGAATATAACTTAATTATTTCTCTTCTGCAAACTTGGAGCTATGGAAAAAAAATGTTTTGATGTTTGTTGTTTAGTGCCCTCGAGTCGTAGACCACTCACAGTGACCTGAAAGGCCTGAGCACTGTTCGTACATAGAGTTTCCAGAAGCAAGCTATTTCGAAAGTGGATGCTGCTCCTGCTTCCAGGCTTGTTTTAGTCGGAAACTCCAGCCAACACTGTCCACCATGGGTACCCATTAAAAAGGGACATTTAAATTCTATAGAATTCATGACCTTTGACTTACAATAACCGTGCTTTCAAAACCATTTTATTACACTTTTCAGTAGAACATTATAAACAATAAATCTAGAATGTGCATGTCTGAGTTAACCATAAGTCATTGAATAAATATGAAATATTTTAAGTATTTCAGTTTCCTCATTACAAAGTTTTAACAGAGGGTAATTGAACTGGAAAGTACTTTTAACAAGATGTCTATCCCTTTGACTATCTTTACCATCCTGTCATTTGTTAAAACATATATTAACTAATTTCCAACAGTTACACTTTTTGGCTAATTAAAGCCATTTAGACAATTAACACAGATAAGAGAGAGATTAAGTTGTAGACTGTGAATTGTATCTAAAAGGAAGGGTTTTACTCTTTTAGAACTATTACAATTAAAAGAATAAAAACCAAAACCATCAAAGTTGACTTGATTCCACAGCGTATTGATTGGCCATTAGGTTTCTGAAGTCCTTAACGATCCTAAGAATAAATTGTCTTAACAAAGCGGGTGGTGAATTGGATTCCTTCACTCAACCAGCCAGAGCGTGGTGAGTACTATGCTACCACATTTTACCACAAAGAATGTCTTAGAAATATCAAATCCTCATGAATTGCTTAATGAATCAAGTTAGTATGTCTTCAAGCATCATTTTAATGTTTTGAAGTCTTTCCATATTTGATGTCAGTTACATTTAAATTATTTTTGTAGTTTAAGTATCATTTATCCTATTTGGAACAGAATTTTGGTTCTATTAAAGGGTTTTTTAAAAAAATCTTTGGAAATTATCTACTTTGGGGGGGGAACCCTGTTTATAATTTTATTTATTACCTTTTTTATTTTGTTAAGAATTTTATATATAGTAACACTTTCCATTTTTTTTTTAATCAGGATAAACTCTGGAGGTTTAACCATGACTTTATCTCCTAGGGCTTAAAACTAGCATTTATATGATGTATTTAATCTTCTGAAGTGAAATCAAAAGTCAATTTTTATTCAATGTGCATATCTGAAGTAGAAATATCTATAGAAAAATATATTTTGATATTTTAGAAGGAGGCATCAAGGGTGACTATTCACAGCAGGTATATCTTAAAAAACTATTGAGAAAAAGCCTTAAAAATGAATAAGTATTGAAGATAACTTTTCTTTAATGGTTACAGTTGTTGAAAATTAATTTTAGCTATAAGAAATGAAAACTAAAATTTTTAGTTAAATAGTCTGATCCTAAAATGACTCTAAATTTAATCCACTGTAACAAAAATTAAATGAGATTTTTTTTTAGTAATTAAGACTGCATAAAAGCAAGATATATCAATAGAAACAAGAATCAGAAACCAGCTGAAATTTTAGGTTGTTAAATAAGTTTAGCTTGTGTACCTTTAAAATGCTTTGATACTGAATATTTTTTTTCTTTTGTTTTGGGGTTTATGGGAGAGTTAGAAATATTTTATATTTGTTTGCAAACAAATTTTGGATGCTTTGTGTTTCACACTCTTTCACATTGCATTCCATACATTCATTCCTATTCATCGCGTTTTATTAAAATAATCACCATTGAAATATACCCACCATTACTAAGTCTTTTCAGATCCCCACCAAATATGGCCCATTAAATTTACCCCTCCCTTCACCCATCAAGTTGTGCAATCCTGTGATCCCCCACCTCCTCCACTGGTTGTTCTCATGCTTCTGCTCCTGCCTCTTCCCCTCTTGGACTGCCAGGCCTATTTAACTAGTTATACTTCTAATTTTACAATAAGGGTCCTACGCAATATTTGTCCTTATAAGACTTAATTAGTTCACTCAGCATAATGCTTTTCAGTCTCTCCTAAGTTATCCAGTAATTTTCAAAGTATTTGCTCCTGAATTCTGTGTAGTATTCAATTATGTGAATGTATCACAATTTCTCAATCAGTTGACTATGGTTGAACATTTGGGCTATTACATAATTATTTTATACAAAGGAACAAATTTAGCTGATAAAAACGATTAAAATATTTTATACATCAATTTTCCATCAAAAGACATAAATGTTGTTGTTGTTAGGTAGTGTCAAGTCAAATATGACTTATAGTGATGCTATGAACAACAGACCTGAACCCTGTCCTATCCTGTGCTATCCTTCACACTTTATGACTTATAAGAGCCCATTGGAGCAATTTCCCTATCAGTCCACCTGGTTGAAGATCTTCCTCACCACCTTCTCTGATCCTCTACCCTTTCAAGTATCATGTCTTTCACCAAGGAATAGCCCTTCTGACCAACATACTTAAAGTATGTGAGGCAAAACCTTATTATTCTTACCTCCAAAGAGTACTCTGACTACACTCTCTCCAAGACATTTATTTTTGTTCTTTTGGTCATCCATAGCACTTTCAGTGCTCTTCTTCAACACTACAACTCAAAGGCATCAATTCTTCTTTCATCCTTATTCATTGTCCAGCTCTTAGGTGCATAGCAAATGATCAGAAAGACTATGGCCTGAATCAGATGCACCTAAGTCCTCACACTGATATCTTTACTCCTTAATAATTTAGAGAGGACCCTACTTACAGACTTTCTCAGTTTAATGTGTCTCCTTGTTTCCTGATTGCTGGTACCAAGAATGCTGGTGTTAATTGTGAATCCAAGTAAGATGAAGTTATTGATAATTTCAGTCTCCTTTCCATTCAACATGATATTGCCCATCAGTCCAGTGGTAATAATCTTTGATTTCTTGACATTGAGATGTAATTCATACTAAAGGCTGCATTCCTTGATCTTCTGCCGCAACTACTTCAAGTCCTCTTCACTGTTAGCATCCAAGTTTTGATAAGTGTCCCTCTAATCCTGATGCCACATACCTCTTCATAAAGTTGAATATTTTTAGTAATTTGCTCAGCATACATATTGAATAGATAGAGAAAATTATAACTCTGACACACTCAATTCTTAATTTTAGTTTGTTTTGATTTAATTGATAGTCAAGTGTAAGCTGTTTAGTTAACAATCAGGTGTGAGCTGATTAGTCATTTTGACTTAGTTAACAATGAGGCATTTTTTTTTTAACATGTTATCATTTAATTGTCTTAAGACTGTCAAAATTTCAAGGTTCCTGGAATACTCACATACTAACAGTGAGAGTCAAAGTTACAGCTTTATCTTCCAAAGTAACCTATCAATATTTTATAAAGTTGAAGAGTACATGCCCCTTTCTCTAATATTCCAGTTCTTTTTTGTTGTTGTTGGTTTCTTTTTTTTTCCAGTTTTTTTTTCTATATTTTATTAATTTTCATAAACATTTACAGAGATTTTGGGTTTCCATTCATTCATTGTTGCACTATTCTCTCTCCCCTCCTCCCAGTTTGTTCTTGTCCAAATGCCACAGTGCTTGTCAAAGCCAGTGCTGGAAGCCTTTTGTTTAAACCAATCAGGACCCAGTGGGTGGGGATTTGTATTTAAAAGTCAGTTGGGTCCTGGCCTAGAATCTCCAGTTGGGAGCCTCCTCTGTAGTTAGTAAGAAATTAGTAGGAAGGTAAGTTGTTTTGATTTCATTGACACTCAAGTATGGTCATTTTTTATTCAGTTAACAGTCAGGTATAAGCTGATTGGTTATTTTGGTTTAGTTAAAAATCAGGCCCTTGGGCCTGATATGAAGACTAATTTGCTATTAGAGTTACAAACTAAATTATCACCTTGTAGTGTGTGGGGAGAACATTATTCTAATTGAAATAGCACTTGTTTAATGTCACTAAATATATTTTATATAACTATTTTAAATAACAGAAATATAGTTGTATCTTTTCCTCTAATGTTCATAGTATTTTCAAAGACATGTTATTTACAAGTGGATGGCCAATCCAGCTTCCTACTCTATCTTAATATGGGAGTGCTCCTAAAACCTGTCCACCATGAATAACTCTTACGATATTTGACCAATGGTATATGATTTTCTAAATTACTACCTCACTTGGGAGGGAATGGAGAGCATTATGCTGAGTAAACTTACCCAGTCCCACAAGGACAAATACTGTATGAAACCATTATCTTAGAAAAATTAGATTCAAGGCAGGTGGGAGGATGGAAATAGAGGGATGAAGCTGGGGGGTGTTAATCATAGAGTTGGGCAATTTGATTGGGGGTGTGAAGGAAATGGGAAGGATCTTTTGTGAAACACAATGTATTCAAACTTTGTAAATAAATCAGAATAAAATTTAAAAATTAAAAAACTTTAAAAAGAGAAAAATAACGTAAATGCAAGTAATATAGTTTTCTTTATTATTATCTTTATAGAAGTAGACTGCCAAGACTTTTCTGCTGCACAGCAAGTAATTGCAAGGAAAATGCCTGAATCAGGTGCACTTTAGTTTCCATACTGATATTGTTGCTCTTTAGCACTATGGTGAGGTTCCTGACCACAGACTTTTCCAGTGCAGCTCATCTCTTCATTTATTTACTGCTAATGCCAAGAATATTGATTGTGGAGCTGAGCAAGTTGAAATGTTTAAGTCTCAGCCTCTTCTTTATCTATCAAGGTGCTTGCTGCCAATTGGCCCACTGGTGAGAATACTTGTTTTCTTAATGTTGATCTTCAATCCATATTGAAGACTTCAGTCTTTGACTTTCTGTAGTAAATGACTGAAGACCTTCTCTAGTGAGAAGATTGTGTCATTTGCATAACAGGTTGTTGATGAGTCTTCCTCTGATTCTGATGCCACATTATTCCTCATAAAGCTCAGCTTCCTGAATAATCAATTCTGCGTATAGATAAAAAAAGTATAGAGAGGCAGTACACATTGCTGACACACTCCTTTCTGAAGTGTATCTGGTCTTTGTACATTAGTGTTCAAAGTCTCAAATCTGTTCCTGAGAAAATTTTTAATTCGGGTGGGATAGACTCAATGTCAAATTTCTGGTTTTGTGGATTTTATTTCATTATCTTTGGTTTAGTTTGAACTTGCACTAGAATACTTGATGGTCTGTCCCACAAACAGCACTTAGTCAATTTTCACAGTTGATATTGAGTTTCTCCAGCAATTCTTTCCACAAATGTAGTCAATCTGATTCTTCCCAGACCACCAAGTGAAGTCCATGTGCATAGTTGTCATTTGTTTTTTATGAAAGGTATTTGCAATAAAAAAATCGATTGTACAAAATCCTGTCTTTCTATCTCCAGCCTCATTTCTGTCGCCAAGTCTATGCTTTTCAACTACTGATCCTATTTACCTGTTCTCAACTTTTGCATTTCAATAATATGTTATTATTAATATATTTTGGTTGTGTGTTTAATTGATTTCCAACTGCATAAGTTGGTAGGAATCACCTATTTCCTCTTCTTTGGCTTTGGATGTTGCTGCATAAATTTGAATGATGATAATATTAACCAGGTTTCTTTATATGCATATGAATATTATCCTGTTATTCACAATGTTGTATTTCAAGATGGATCTAGAAATGACCTTTTTAACCATGCATATTACCCTGTTTTTCTCACCTTTCCTTCTCCATTTTAATAGATTATATGATTCTCTGGCTCAAAATGTCCTGTGCCAATCAATCTCCCTTCACTAATACCAAGTGTGTCAATATTTATGCCTTCCGTTTCTTTCTTAACAATGCATAAATTTTCCTACATTCATATTTTCCACATTCCAATCATTAGTGTCTGTCTACCCTTGTTCCTCCTCATTTGTGTTTCCCAATGTTAGGGCTCAGCCTCAGGTGCCATATCTACTCAGCTACACTAAGTGATTTGCTCTATTGTACACAGAGTTTTAGAAGGCTTGTTATTTTGGAAGTGGATGGCCAGTTATTATATGCCATTGAGTCACCTGTGACTCATAGCAACACTATGAATAACTGGTCAGAAGCTTGCTCTGTCCTAAGCTAGTCTCATTGACTCCGACACACCGACCCCCAATACCCCAGTTACTGTGTTAATGCATCTTATCCAGGGGCTTCCTCTCCTGTGCTGTGCCTCCACCCTTCCAAGCATGATGCCCTTCTCTAAGTACTGATTTCTCTTGCTCGCATGCCCAAAGCATGTGAGATGGAGCTTGAAATTCCTAGTCTCCAAGGAAAAAATTGTTTTACCCTCTCCAAGACAGACCTATTTGTTTTCTTAGCTGTCCACAGCATGTTCAAAGCTCTTCCCAGCACCACAGTTCAAAGGCATTAATTCTTCTGTCATCCTTTGTCATTGTCCAGTTCTCCGATGTATACAAGGAATTGTGAAGAACAGGGCCTGTATCAGGCACATCAATGCTTTTCAGTGTTCTGGAAAAGTTCCTGATAGCAGATTTCCTCAGTGCAATTCGTCTTTTGATTCCCTGACTAGTGGTGCCAAGAGTGTTGACTATGGAGCCAAGCAAGTGGTAATATTTAACAAGCTCAAGCTCTTCTCCATCTATCATGGTGCTACCAATTATCCCAGTGGTGAGTCTCTGTCTTCTTGATGTTGATTTTCGATCCTTATTGAAGACTACAGTCTTTGACCTTCTTCAGCAAGTGCTTCAGGTCCTCCTCAGTTTCAGCAAACAGGGTTTTGTCATCTAAATAAAATAGTTTGCTGATGAGTCTTCCTCCAAACCTGAGGTCACATTCCTCCTTATAAAGCCCAGGCTCCAAATAATCTGTTTTTCATAAGGATTGAAAAGTTGTGGAGACAGGACACATCCCTGACTCACTCCTTTTCTAATATTGTACCATGCAGTATTTCTCTGCACTTTTATGAGGACTGTTTCCTGGTCCAGGTATAGGTTTTGCATGAGCACGATCCTTCTCTCTAGTCTGTGCTCATTTGTATGCTCAACTTTTGGACACTATCTGACAGACAAGCATTTTACCAAATGGACTAGATGAAAGACACTTCTCCATTATAGAAGTAACCAAATTTTAATTGACCAATGATAATTCATGTAAATATCTGCAATAAATGCTTCCCAACTAGAACAATAACAATTAAAAACAAATTTGATCTTTACTTTTATTATTTTTGTATTATGCATTTTCCTCAAAATACCCAAGATAATATTTCCATAAAAAAGATTTAAATTGGAAGTTATTCTAAAACAGGTAAGAGAAGTGACAAAATTGGATGAATCAGAGAGAAACAACAAAAAAGTGTAAACCATGAATTAGGTTACTACCTTTGATAAGATGTCAAGGATTTATTGTTCAGAATGGCTTTGATATTCATTGATTGACTTCAACTTTTCCACATGAATGGAGGGGATATGTGAATAGGGGGTCATAACCTATTCACTAGAAGATTGGCTAGTTTTACCACTAAATTTGTGATTTAGCTGCAGAATTTGAGAATCTCACTACGAGCAAAAATGACATAGAGAATACAACAAATGCCCTTTGGAGATTCTTGGGCCAGCCAGACACACAGAAGAGCAGCAGCCACAGCAGAGAACCGGAGACCTGATGTGAGAGAGTTGAGCTGGGACTGTTGTCCCACAGAACCAGAGCCAAAGGCCTTTGCCCAAGCTTGCCAGAAGAATGGGAGAAGATGCCACAAGTAGCCAAACTAGGAGCTTTCTAACACTGATCTAAATTCACAAGGCTGAAGGATCTGTGAACACACTTACGAAGCTGTCCTTATTGAGAAATTATATCCTGTTAACTTCTCTAATAAACTCCATAATCATGAAAATTATGGTTCTGTTTGGTCTGTGGTCTTTTGCAAAAGATTTCAGTCCAGTTGCATAGTAGGATTGCTCTTGGAATTAGTAGTAAGTGATATGGGGGCATATCTGAACACATTGGGAATTGACTCTGTATTGTAAATGTTGTTAGTAGGACAATTCCCCATTGTGGACTTAGTACAAGTCAAATATGTTGTTCCCAGGCCATAAATGCTCCTGTTACAACTGGTGTTATAAGTGGGGTAGTTGTTGGAATTAGTAGAAATAGGTGTGGGAGATTGGGTACATGTTGACTTCATGAAAATTGTGTTGTGAATACTGTTGACAGGGACTATTTTCATTTGTGAAGTTAGAGGTTGGATTCAGTCATCTCTACTCAGCCATTGCTGTTTTTACCATAATCAAAGTTCTTCTGAGAAACTAAATAGAATGTACTTCAAAATCACCACACTGAGGAATACGAAAACATTTATTCCCCAAATCTAATCTCTGACTTTCTTTTTGCTGATGTCCTTAGGGGCTAGAGAAATTCCTCAGGGAAGAGAAGCGGTAGTGTCTGAATGTATAAAAAATGCTTATGGGAGCTAGAGGTGAAGCTTCCACAATCACACCTACATCTTTTCACTGTCAGTGAAAAGACTAAATTGCCTCAGCTTGATGCACTTAGACCAAAACTCTATTTGAAAGTCATACCACTATTTTAACAGTTTAAACCTTTACCATAGACTAAACCAGCAACTCTCAATTCTATCAGACTGAGATATCGGGTTTGAAAATTCAATTCACTATTATGAAATACAATTCATAGATAATATGTTTTTGTTGTTGATTGCCTTCGAGTTGAGCATGAGTCACAGCAACCCTATAAACAAAAGGCCTGAAGCCCTTTTACAATCATCGACATTTATCAAAGTTCAGAGATCTTCCAGAAACATGTTGTTTAGGATGTAGATGCCACTCCTGCTTTATAAAAATAATTTTAAAATATTAATGTGATGATATGACACTGAACTAAAAGAATGAAAAATTATAGGAGCATAATAAAATTAACTATTTTAGTAACTAAGTGCTTGGAAACAATTACCCTTTAGGCACAACATAACAAATGAAATTGACTATTATAAATACTTGTATCTGGAAACTAAAATTAAAGCATGTTGTTATTGAAATAAAATACAAAATAGTAAATAATTCATTGTATATTTCCAAACAAAAAAAGTTGACATTTTCCATTATATACAAACATAACATTTCTGAAAATTTTGATCTATGCTAAAATTATGTAAAATTGTACTTTTTACTTTTTTAAAATAATAATTCATTTATTGAATGAGTCATATAATTATGAATGAATATCAGATTATATGAATGTCTTGTATTATTGTTACTTGCAGTTAAGTCATCAAGATAATGTTCTTATATAATTTTAAAAATATCTTTTGTGGTAGATTTGGTCAATGCAATACTACTTTTGCTATACTACTTGCCTTATTTCTAGGCATCACAATTTTAAGATCCTTTATAAGGATGAAATAAGGAGGGTAGGATATGGGAAACAAGATAGTCTAGCTCAAAATAATTTAATTTATCCATTTAACATTTATAGTTAAGTTAAATAATAAACATTTTAGTCACTGAGATTATGTCCACAAGTAAGAAACAGTTGGTACCCTCAATAATTATGGTTTGATTGGGGGAACATAAATATGAAATAACTACATTTCAATAAAAATACAAAGGGGAAAAATGGAGCACAAAGGAGGTACATTTTAATAGTTACTTTTCCAAAATGAGATTAATGACTTTGGGGTGAAAGATAAGATTTTGACATTATTTTCATGTGCCATCTAGTCACTTGTTGACTCATAGTGACCCTTGCACAACAGCTCTGAACCTTGCCCTTACTGATCTAGTATTACTGGTTCCAGCACATCTCCCTTATTACGCTCTTCCTCCCATTACCCTATTTACTTAGCCAATATACCACATCTAGATTGTTCCTTTAATGCTCTCTCCCTCCACCCTTCCAAATATGTTCTCTCCAAAGATTGGTCCCTCCTGGCAACATGTCCAAAGTATGTCATGTCCTTGCCTCTAGGGAGCAACTCGCTTTAATCCTATTCAGGATATACCTCTTTATTCTCTTGGCAGTCCATGTAATATTCAATACTCTTTACTAGCACCACAACTTAAAAGAAAGACTTCTTCCATTATCCTTAGTCATTGCCCAGCTTTCTAAAGTGTAGCAATAATTACAAAGAACACGCCTTGGTCAGGTAAACCTTAGTCTCTGGACTGCCACTGTTGCTCTTCACACTTTGGAGAATAACAGGAGGTTTACCCAATTCAGTTTGTCTTTTGATTTCCTGATGGCTAATACCAAGCAAGTTGATTGTGAAATCAAACCACACAAGCTGAACCTGTTAACAATTAATCTCTTCACCATCTATCATGATGCTGCCAATTAGTCCACTGGTGAGAATCTTTGTTTTCTTGATGTTGAGCTTCAATCCATATTGGAGACAGCCATTCTTAACCTTTTTCAGCAAATTCTTCAGGTCTTCCTTGGATTTGGCAAGGAAAATTGTGTCATCAGCATAATGCAGTTTGTTGATGAGACTTATTCCAAACCTGATGCCGCATTTCACCTCATTAAGTACAATGTCTTCAATGATAGGCTGTGCGTGTAGCTTTAAAAACTATGGAGACAAGACTCATCCCTGACACACTTTTTCTGATTTTTAACTACACAATATTTCTTTGCTCTGTTCTGAGGACTGCTTCCTGGTCCAAGTATAGATTTTGCATAAGCACAATTAAGTGTCCTGGGATTTCCATGCTTCTCAAAGTTCACCACAATTTGTTGTGATTCACACAGCCAAATGCTTTTGCATTATCAATAAAACATAGACATTCCTCTGGTATTCTCTGCTTTCAGCCAAGATCATTTTGGCATTGGCTATGGTGTCCCTAATACCTTTTTTATATCCAGCTTGAAATTTTAAAATTGCACTGGAGCACAGAGAAGCCAAAGCATAAGGAAGAATTCAATACACTAAAGAGTTGAATAGAAGGTTTCAAAAGGCAGCACGGGATGACAAAGCAAAATATTACAATGAAATGTGCAAGGAGTTGGAGTCAGAAAATCAAAAGGGCCGAACTCGCTCAGCATATCTTAAGCTCAAGGAACTGAAGAACAAATTCAAACCTCGAGTTGCTATAATCAAGTATGCTTTCGGCAGAATGTTAAATGATCCAGGAAGTATTAAAAGAAGATGGAAGGAATATACTGAGTCACTGTATCGAAAGGAATTGGAAGACACAGAAGAATTTCATGAAACAACATATGAACAAGAGCCTATGGTGATGAAAGAAGAAGTTCAGGCTGCTTTGAAGGAAATGGCAAAAAATAAGGCTCCATAAATAGATGGTATACCAATTGACATATTTCAGTTAACAGATGCTGCCCTGGACGTGCTCACCAAGTTGTGCCAAGAAATCTGGAGAACAACCACTTGGCCAACTGACTGGAAGAGATCGATATTTGTTCCTATTCCAAAGAAAGGTGACCCAACAGAATGTGGAAACTACAGAACAAGCTCACTGATTTCACATGCAAGCAAGATTTTACTGAAGATTATCCAAAAACGACTAGAACAGCACATCAACAGAGAACTACCAGAAGTCCAGGCTGGGTTTAGAAAGGGTCGTGGTACTAGAGATATTGTAGCTGATGTTAGATGGATCTTGGCTGAAAGCAGGGAATACCAGAGAAATGTCTGTGTTTCATTGACTATGCAAAGGCATTTGACTCTGTAGATCATAACAAACTATGGCTGACTCTGAGAAGAATGGGAATCCCAGAACACTTAATTGTTCTAATGCGAAACCTATTCTTGGACCAGGAGGCAGTCCTCAGAACAGAGCAAGGGAACACTGCATGGTTCAAAATTGGGAACGTCGTATGCCAGGGATGCATCCTATCTCCAGACCTTTTCAACCTATGTGCAGAACAGATTATCCAGGAGGCTGGGCTCTATGAGGAGAAATGTGGGGTCAAGATTGGTGGACATCTATCAACAACCTGAGTTATGCAGATGACACAACCCTGCTTGCTGAAACTGAAGAGGACCTGAAGCACCTGCTGCAGAGTGTCAAGGACTGCAGCCTACAATATGGATTGAGGCTCAATGTCAAGAAGACAAATATTCTCACCACTGGACCAATTGGAAGAATCAGGATGGATGGTGAAGAGATTGAGATTGTACACAGCTTTAGTTAGCTTGGCTCCACAGTCAACAGACTTGGCACGAGCAGCCAGGAAATTAAAAGGCACATTGCCATGGGAAAGTCTGCTGTTAGGCACCTCTCCAAAGTATTGAAGAACAATGGTGTCTCTCTGGAGACTAAAGTGCATCTGATACAGGCCATGGTCTTCACAATTGCTTGTTATGCATCAGAGAGTTGGATAATGACCAAGGAGAATAGAAGGAGAATTGATGCCTTTGAGCTGTGGTGCTGGAGAAGAGTATTGAGAATACCATGGGCTGCTAGGAAAACAAACAGATTTGTCCTGGAAAGGGTTAAACCAGGTGGCTCCTTGGGAGCAAGGATTCTGAGGCTCCTTCTAACATAATTTGGACATGTTGTGAGGAGAGACCGGTCCTTGGAGAGGGACATCATGCTTGGGAGGGTGGAGGGACAGCACAGTAGAGGAAGGCCCTCTATAAGGTGGATTAATTCAGTGACTGGGATAATTCTGATGGGAGTGTCAGAGACAGTGCAATTGGCACAGGACAGAGCAGAGTTTAGGGCTGTTGTACATAGGGTCGCTATGAGTCGCAAGTGACTCGACGGCACATAACAACAACATACTATTCCAGTAGTTTCTAAATAAACTTTTGGAGGATTTTGCTTGCTGTGATATCAGTGATATTATTTGATAGTTTCCACTTTCTACTGAATCATCTTTTGGAGTGAGAATATGAGTATCATCCAGCCATTTGACCAGGTGATTATACTCCAAATTTTTCCTGATTTCTTGGCACAGTGAGATGAGCATGCCCAGGGCAGCATCTGCTTGTTCAAATGTGTCAATTGGCATGTCATCTATTCCTAGGTCCTTGGCTTTGTCAATTTCTTCAGAGCAGCTTGGATTTTCTTTCATCACCATTGCCTCTTGGTCACATGTTTCATAAAATTCTTCTTTGACAGCTAGTTTTTTGGTACCATGACTCTATGCACTTGGTCCATCTTCTTTTGATGCTTCCTGGATTATTCAAGATTCTACCCATTGCTTCATTAACTATTGCAACTCAATGCTTAAATTTGTTCTTCAGTTCCTTCAGTGTTAAGAAATGCAGAGCAAGGTCATGCCTCTTAATTGTCTGACTCCAGATTTTGAGATTAGAGAGCAGTTTAAAAAGAAATATTTTATGTTTCAAGATAGAAAAGTGACCTTAAATGACATGTTCCTAAAACTTCATGTAATTTATAAGTTGTGAACTAGTTTTCTATTCATGAATGATAATTTATCACAATTTTATAATTAAAATAATAAAAATTAGGATCTAGCAAATGTTTTTGGTAAGTCTGTTTCAGGTCGGTCCTGTGATAGTTGAGCAATAATTTTTTTTTCAATTATGTATTTAGTTGATAATTTTGTTTTTAGCTTGTAATATTGAATGTTAGCATTTTAAATTAGAGGTTGTTACTTTTCCTTTTCTTCTGAATGGAATCAGTAAGGTAATGTCAACCCTTGAGCCCAAGGAAATTATAAAGTGAAACAGTTAATCATTAATTGTCCTCTTGGGATATATCCTATCTCTGCTTCTGGGACAGACATACAGAAAAATGGGATTATTTTCTGCAGAGCTAGTTCACCTACAGAAAATATTTAAATTGTCCTATGTTATATCAAGTATTATATTTTAAACTTCCCTCTACTTTATGATTCCTAGCTGAATGCTTTCTTTTCCAGAACACTTGGCCATAATTTTATTTTACATGCTTGGATGCTAACTAAATAGCTTTATCCATTCTACTCGATTCCTCTTGGGTAAAATATGAGCCATTCTATACCCATAAAGATTTACAACCTTGAAAAACAAGGTGGAGGTTCTCCAGATGGTGGAATCAACTCAACAGCAGTTGGCTTGGTTCTTGATTTAATTTTTTCTTTTCCTAATTCTAATCTATTGGATTTAGAAGCAGGAGTAGCATCTACTTCCTAAACTACATGCCTCTGGAAACTCTATGAAATTGGAGAAAGGATAGTTATATAAAGGCTTCAGGCCTTCTGTTCATAGGGTCACTATGAGTCTTTCTCAACTCAATAGCAATCCACAACAATCTACTGAATGCTTTTAAGAGGTACAGATGGTGACATTTCATTTCACATCCTTTGAGCATGTTGTCAGGAGAGGCCAATCTTTGGGAAAAGGGTTAATGCTTAGATAGGAAGAGGGTGTATGAAAGACAAGAACTCTGAGATGGACTGGCACAGTAACT
Organism: Elephantulus edwardii; assembly: GCF_000299155.1. Classification (NCBI taxonomy): domain Eukaryota; kingdom Metazoa; phylum Chordata; class Mammalia; order Macroscelidea; family Macroscelididae; genus Elephantulus; species Elephantulus edwardii. Next base: position 10,970,935 of record NW_006399850.1, read on the forward strand.
TCACCAATGGGCTGAACAAGGCAGTTACTGTGAGGATAAAGAAAAGTTCTGACCTATCATTCATGGGATATCTATGAGTCTTCAACTCACCGGCATCTGAAAACAACAATCCATTGGCTTTTTCTTTGTTTCAGTTTTTTCCCCCTTTTTAATCACTATTTTATTAACAAGTCATGGTGAAGGAGGTTTAATGTCAGTGACAAACTAGTTCATAGATTCTAACTCCACAGCATGTTATCTGTGTAAAAGACATGTCTCTTATGGTAAAGATGAGTAGTGATTTAATATCAATAATAAAACCTGAAAATTGAAAGGAGCTTAAAGATTATTTAATAATGCAGGCCCTACATTAATTAGCATATAGATAAAGGGGATAATAACATTAGAAGAAATTGGATTTCAAGTGCAAGGTCACATAATTATTCTGAGACTGGAAAATAAAACTGTCTTTGATATCTTTACAAGGCTTTTTTTCTACTATAAACTACTGCTTCAGTTGTTCTGACACTCAAAAACTCCTTAAGAATAATCAAATACGAATAATAGTAGAAAACTCTAAGATGTATACCAGAGAGGACTAAAGGAAAAGGTTGAACTAGAGATACAAAATGCATAATTTCTATTTGCTCATAAAATATATTTGTAGTCAAGAGAGGAATTGAAAAATATTTAGAATAAAATATTCGAGAACTTCTTTTGAAGTTTAATCTCTGGTGACTTATTCTTTAGCCAATTGCACTGCTAATTCAATCTACTACAAAATTTACTTTTAGATTGTGAGAGAAAGTAGAATAGACATCTTCTTTTACTGTTTATAGCTCAGAAAGTTGAAGGGCCTAGATGTCAGAATGGATGAGACAATAGCAATGTAAAACAAACAATTGCATTTCAGTAATTTCTAAACACCAATGACCTTGAATATATCAGAAAGCATCTGGGTTGCAAAAGAATTTCAAAGTCAGAATTTTCAGAAGAGTACCATTTCTTGTATAGGAAAGTACTAATAACTGAAAAGTTGTGTTTCTTGGGCAGTTCAAATTCACCAGCTTGTCCATAGGAGATATATGAGCAAGCTCTTCCCCTACAAAATTTCCCTTGGGAACCCAATGGAGTGACAGCTAAGATAAAATCAAGGCATTTCTCTGCAATGTCTCTGGGAGAGCTCAAAGTACCAACCTTTCAAGTAGCACTTATGATAGAAAAATGAGAAAAGGCTGAAGAAGGAAAATCTTTTAGTCAGAACCTGAGTAAGACAGGGAGTGAAACAAGCTTTTCGGATTGGCATTACATGTGCATACATATAAGTCATTTTTTTATACCAGTTTATTTAAAAAACTTCAAATACACTGTTTTTCCACACCAGTTCCTTCTCATTTCCCTAATTCTACTCACCCCATTTTTGTAATTATAAAAAGTTGTTTCGGCTACTTCATAAGCTTGGAAGAACTCTAGAAGTCCTAATCCAAAACATAGACAGTCTTCCAAGCATACTAAAAAATCTACAAACAGGAGAAGATAAAATAAATGAATGAGACCTTCTAAGAATCAAATCCCTATGTACATCCAAAATCTTCTCCAACAGGGTTAAAAGGGAAACCACAAACTGGGGAAAAATATTTGCTACTGTTATATCAGAAAAAGGACTTATATCTAGAATTTATAAAACACTCAAGAACTACAAGATAAAGGTAAGCAACCCGATTGAAAAATGGGACCAGGATATGAACAGACACTTCACTTGGATTATATAAAACTCTTTACTATTGTGTCAAAGCAACAATAAACATGGGTGTGCATATATCTGCTTGGGTGGCAGTTCTGGTTTCTTTTGCATATATTCCCAGGAGTAGAACTGCTGAGTCAAATGATATTTCTATTTTTATTTTTTGAGAAAGCACCATGCTGTCTTCCTACCAGCAATAAATAAGGGCACCAATCTCTACAACCTTACCAGCATTTGTTGTTTGCTGCTCTGTTGAATTTTGCTATTCTGTCTGGGGTGAGATGATATCTCATAGTTGTTTTGATTTGCATCTCTCTCAGAGCTAGTGATTTTGAACAGTTCTTCATGTGATTGTTTGCCATCTGAATATCTTCTTTGGAGATAAAGTGACACTGTGAATAATGCATCAATGGCTCCAGTGTGTCAGAAGCAATAAGAATGACACAGGCAAGGCCCGGGTTCAGAACTGTTGTTCACAGAGTCGCTATAATTCATACTCAAATTTATGGCACCTAACAATAGTCACAACTAAAGCAATGTGCTAAGTGATTTTTCTTTCTAAATACTCTCTGTATAAATGATAATTGTCATCTTTTTAAATACTCTATAATAGAAAATTACATATTGAATTTCTCTGCTATTATTGTGGAATTGCCTCTGTCCATATGGGTCAATGTTTTACTCATTTGCATATATATATATATATATCTGTAAATGTTATGTTTTCTTGATGGATTTACCCTCTTATTATTATGTAATATCTTTCTTTGGTGCTCTGGTGGCCTAGTGGTTGCCTTGGCAACCCAAATGTTCATTATTTTAATCCATAACCTACTATACAGGAAAATGATGGACATTCTCTTCCACTGCCATTGTCTTGGAATCTTTGTTTAGCAGGCCTGGTAGCATAGAGGTAAAAATGCTGTGCTATAATCTCAAAGACATTCTGATTAAATCTACTAGCTGCTCCATAGAAAAAGAATGGGCAATCTCCTGTAAGATTTTGCTGGACGGTCAGCAATGAGTTGGTTCCAACTTGATGGCACACAACAGATAAAATCTTTAACTCTTGGGAAAGTCTGCTGTTAGGGACCTCTCCAAAGTACTGAAGAGCAACGGTGTCTCTTTGGAGACTAAGGTTCATCTGATACAGGCCATGGTCCTTGCAATCACTTGTTATGCATCAGAGAATTAGACAAGGACTAGGGAGGATAGAAGGAGAATTGATGCCTTTGAGATGTGGTGATGAATTAAAGCATTGAGAGTACCATGGACTATTAGGAAAACAAACAGTTTCATTCTGGAAAGAGTTAAACCGGGCGGTTCCTTGGAGGCAAGTATTCTGAGGCTCCGTCTAACATACTTTGGACATGTTTTAAGGAGGGACCGGTCCTTGGAGAGGGACATCATGCTTGGGAGGGTGGAGAGACAGCACAGGAGGGGAAGGCACTCTATGAGGTGAATTGATTCAGTGACTGGGGTAATCGGGATGGGTGTATCGGAGACAGTGCGATTGGCACAGGACAGAGCAGAGTTTAGGTCTGTTGTACATAGGGTCGCTATGAGTTGCAAGCGACTTTATGGCACATAACAACAACAACTTGTAACAAGTATGGACCTTAGATAAAATAGATTTTAAGTTAAACTCCCTGATCTTTTTTGTTTCATTCCTTTTGTGTCCTTATACTTAATATGTGTTCTGTTGTGCATAGGGTTTTCAGAGGCCTGCTATTTCAGAAGTGGGTGGCCAATCCTTCTTCCTAGTCTGTCTTAATCTGAATGAGCATAGAGAAGCCAAAGCACAAGGAAGAATTCAAGATACTAAAGAGCTGAACAGAAGATTCCAAAAGGCTGCTCAGAATGACAAAGCAAAATACTACAAGGAAATGTGCGAGGAACTAGAGTCAGAAAATCAAAAGGGCCGAACTCGCTCAGCATTTCTTAAGCTC
>NW_006399850.1:10976166-10986765 GCF_000299155.1 Elephantulus edwardii
GCTGTTGTGCATAGGGTCGCTATGAGTCGGAAACGACTCGATGGCACATAACAACAACACAACAACATACTTAATATGTATTCCTTGGTAATTGAATATGTAGGAAGTTATGCTTCTAACCTTCTTGCCAGAAGTTGGAATTCTTCAATACTCCTTAAGAAAAAATGGTTAGTCTTTTCCAGTTTGATTTATAATGTCCAGACCCCACAGTGGGGCTAGCTGTGGGTTGATTCTGATTTGTCACAGTGGAAGAAAAATTCTATTTTGTCACCCTCTGACTTTTGCACTGAGAATTTAAATACGCCATAATAAGCTGTCTTTTAATTCATTTCACTATTTTATTAATGTTTCATATCTTCTTCGTTATCTTATTCTGATTTTTCTGTTTTTTCTGTATTTTATTTATTGAATGAATCTTTTCCTTAGCTACCTTCTTTATTTCTGCATGTTCTTTTTTCGTATTTCCCAGTGGTTAGACTATATATTATATAGCTTATAATTGCAACAATTTTTAACATATAAATTTTAATTAAATTATAATCTAAATGCAGTAATGTATTTAAAATATTTCCTTCCCTCTCTATTTTTGTTTATATGCTACCATTAACAACAGCATATAAACTGTAATTTAGAAGTTTATTTTATACTTGTTTCTTACAATGTTGATGCCTTGCTTACAGAATGTGATAATTAAGTTCATTTCCTGAAAATCTCACATACACCCACTCCTCACTTATGGAGATGCTTATATCTAGAAAACATTATGTGGCAATGTTGTTGAGAGATGCTTTCTTGTTGACATACTTAAATCTAGAGGACACTATGTGAAAATGTTGTTGTGAGGGGCTGTTGAATAGACTTGAATAGATAGATCTAAACCCTGCCCTATCTTTACCATCCTCATCTCTGACATATGTGAGACCATAGCTGCAGTTACCATGTCAATCCATCTCATTGAGAAGTTTCTTTCCCTTTGCTGACACCCTACCTTTCCAAGCTTAGCATCCCTTTCCAAGGAATAGCTCTAATTAACAACAAGCCAACAGTTCATCCATGGTGAAAAGGTTCCAGCAGAGATCCCAGATTAAGGCAGACAAAGAAGCAGGCTTGGCCATCCACTTCTGAGATAGCGTACTTCTGAAAACCCTGTGAACAACAGAAATGCAGATATAGTCTAAGAGGTATAGTTCACACTGGAGGTCATTGAAAAAGAGGAGGAACAGGTACAAACATCCTTTACTACTTAGAATCTAGAATGTATGATGTAGGAATGTAGGAAAACTGAAAGTTTAACAAAATGGAATGGAATGCATTTTATGCATTAGTGAGATTAGGTGGACTGGTTTTACCATTTTTAATAACTTAATGACACAATTTACTATGCCAGCAATGAAAACCAGAGGAAGAACAGTGTTGCGTTAATAATTAAAAATAAAATTTCAAATTCTATCCTAAAGAATAATGTTGTGAGTGACACCATACTATCCATGCACATGTAAATAATACATGTTAATATGACTGTTATTCTAAGATCTGCAATGACAGCTAAGACCAAAAAGGAGGAAATTGAAGAGTTTTACCAAACTTTTCAGTCCAAAATTAAATGTGCAATAAGGATGTCTTAATGATAATTGGTAGTAGGGATGCAAAAGTTTGAAACAAGAAAGAAGGAATAACAGTCTGAAAGTATGGGTTTGGTGAAAGAAAGGCGATAGGAAATCATATGATAAAATTGTGTACACACAATGATTAATTAAAGAAAACAAACCACAAATAGCAACTTTAAACATGGACCTTACCTGGTAAGCTCCACAGTCAGATTGACTGGGGAAAAATTGCTTGGAGAATCTGTTTCAGGAGTCAAAATCAGGCCATGCTCTGACAGTGGACAGGCCATCAATTATTGATGTCCAAGTTAATATTGAGGCTGAAGAAAATTAAACAAGTCCACAAGGGCCAATATATACACTTGAGTCTATCCCAACAGAATGAAGAGATTTTCTCACATTAGGTTAGAAGCATTGAACACAAAGATTAAAGACCAGATGAGCTGTGAAATGACATCAAGGATATCATCCATGAAGAGAAAAAAAAGGACACTACAAAGACAGAACTGAGCAGAAAGAGAAAACCAAAATAGTTGTCGGGGCGGGGTGGGGGGAGGAGGAGACAACTTTAAAAATTTTACTACAATGCCACAAAGCTAAACCAAAGAGACGAAATGCTGACGTAAAAGAACTGAACAAACTGAACTTTGTCTTCATAAGATGTCAAAGGACATGTCCAGAAGACAAACAAAATATTGTAACAGAATGTGCAGAGAACTGGAATCAAAGAATAATAAGGGAAGAACTTGGTAGGCATTTCTCAAGCTGAAAGAATTTAAAAAAACCCACCAAATTCAAGCATTAAGTTGTAATACTCTTAGTAATTTAATAATAATAATAATAATAATAATAATGTAATACTCTTTTGCTGTAGCAAAATCTTGAATGATCCTGGAACCACTGAAAGAAGATAGAAGGAATATATAGAGTAACTGTACTATAAAGAATTGGTTGACATTGTAATACTTTCAGAACTATATTATCAAGAACCAATGATAATGAAGGAGGAAGTTCAAACTAAACTGAAAGCATTGGCAACAAATAGGGACCCAGGAATTTCTGGGATACCAATTGAAAAGTTTCCATTAACAGATTCAGCCCTGGACAAGCTCACTATTTTATGGCAGGAAATTTGGAGAAGAGTTACCTGCCTAATTTCCTAAAAGAGAGCCATATTTGTTCCTATTCCTATAAAGGGAAACCCAGATAATGTTGAAATTATGGAATAATATTATCAATATCACACACAAGCAAAATTGCTGAAGAACATCCAAAATATGTAGAACAGCAAAATTTCAGAGAACTGCCAGACATTCAAGCTGACACTAGAAAAGGTTGTGGCATCAGGAATATCATTGCTGATGTCAGATGGATTTTACTAGGAGAATGTCTATTTGTGTTTCACTGACTGTACAAAGGTATCCTACTATGTGCATAATTACAGGTTCTCATCACTGGGTGAATAGGCAGCATCATGATAGGTGGAGAAGAGATTGAGATTGTTAACAGCTTCAGCTTGCTTAGCTCCACAATCAACACTCTTTGGACCAGTAGTAAGGAAATCAAAAGACAAATTGCATTGGGAAAATCTGCTCTCAGAGACTTATTCACAGCACTGAAGAGCAATTATGTCAGTTTAGAGATTAAGTTACATCTCAGCCAGGCCATGGTCTTTGCAATTACTTGTATGCATCAGAAAGCTGGACAATGACTATGGTAGAAAAAGAAGCAATGCCTTTGAATTAATTGTGGGACTGGAGAGAAGTATTGAATACTTCCTAAACAGCATGCTTCTGGAAATCCTATGGATCTTGATAAACGTTGATAGTTACAGAAAGCCTTCAGGCCTTTTTTTCATGTTGTTGTTATGTGCTGTTGAGTTGCTTGCAACTCATAGCGACCCTATGTACAACAGACCTAAACTCTACTCTGTCCTGTGCCAACTGCACTGTCTCCAATACACCCATCCCAGTTACCCCAGTCACTGAATCAATCCACCTCATAGAGGTCCTTCCTCTCCTGTGCTGTCCCTCTAACCTCCAAAGAATGATGTCTCTCTCCAAGGATTGGTCCCTCCTTACATGTCCAAAATATGTTAGACAAAGCCTCAGAATTCTTGCTTCCAAGGAGCCATCAGATTTTTTTTTTTTTTAGCCATCAGATTTAACCCTCTTCAGGATGAATCTGTTTATTGTCCTAGCAGTCCGTGGTACCCTCAAAACTCTTCTCCAGCACCACAGATCAAAGACATCAATTCTTCTTCTATCCTCCCTAATTATTGTCCAACTTTTTGATGCATAGCACGTGATTGTAAAAACCATGAACTGTATCAGGTGAACCTTATTCTCCAGAGAGACACCATTGCTTTTCAGTACTTTGGAGAGGTCCCTAACAGCAGACTTTCCCATGGCAATGCGCCTTTATTTCCTGGCTACTGGTGCCAAGAGTGTTGACTGTGGAGCCAAGCAAACTAAAGCTGTGAACAATCTCAATCTCTTCACCATCCATCCTGATGCTTCCAGTTGGCCCAGTGGTGAGAATCTTTGTCTTCTTGACATTGAGCCTCAATCCATATTGGAGGCTGCAGTCCCTGACCCTCTGCAGCAAGCACTTCAGGTCCTCCTCAGTTTCCACAAGCAGGGTTGTGTCATCTGCATAAAGCACATTGTTGATAGACCTTCCACCAATCTTGACCCCACATTTTTCCTCATAGAGCCCAGCCTCCCAGATAATCTGTTCTGCATACAAGTTGAAAAGGTATGGAGATAGGGCGCATCCCTGGCGTATGCCCTATCCAATTTTGAACCATGCAGTGTTCCCTTGCTCTGTTCTGAGGACTGCCTCCTGGTCCAAGTATAGGTTTCTCATTAGCACGATCAAGTGTTCTGGGATTCCCATTTTTCGCAGAGTCAGCCACAGTTTTTTTATGGTCCACACAGTCAAACGCCTTTGCATAGTCAATGAAACACAGATATACATTGCTCAGCCCTCAATTATTCTTCTATCATCTCTAAGCATTGTCCAGCTTTCTGATGCATAGCAAGTGTTTGCAAAGAAAATAGCCTGAATCGGGTGCACCTTTGTCTCTGGAGTGACACCATTGCTCTTCAGTACTTTAAAGAGGTCTCTAACAGCAATATGTCTTTTAATTTTCTGGCTGCTAGTGCCAAGAATGTTGATTGTAGAGCCAAGCAAACTAAAGCTCCTAACAATCTCAATCTCTTCACTATCTATCTTGATGTTGCCAATGGGCCCAGTGTTGAAAATTCTTGTTTTTCTTGATGTTGGGCTTCAATCCATATTGAAGACTGTAGTCCTTGACCTTTTGCAACAAACACTTCAGGTCCTCCTCAGTTTCAACAAGCAGGGTTTTGTAATCTGTATGATGCAAATTATTGATGAGCCTTCCCCAATCTTGATATATTTCTCCTCATAGAGACCAGCCTCTCATAAAATCTGTTCTGCATCTATATTAAAAAGGTATGGAGATAGAACACCTCCCTGGTATACACCCTTCCCAATTTTGTACCATGCAGTGTTCTCTTGCTCACTGTTTCGCATAAACACAATCAAATATACTCTGGGAGTCCCCTTCTTCTTAGGGTTGGCCACAGTTTGTTGTTGTTCACACTTTCAAAGGCCTTTGCGTAGGCAATGAAACACAGACATTCCTCTGGTACTCACTGCTTTCAGCCAAGATCTATCTAGCATTAACTACAATATCCCTAGTACCGTGACTCCTTCTAAACCCAGTCTGCACTTCTGGAAGTTCTCTGCTGATGTGCTGTTCTGGTCATTTTTGGATAATCTTCAGCAGAATCTTGCTTGCATGTGATATCAATATTATTTTTTTATATTTTCCACACTTGGTTAGATTACCTTTCTTTGAAATGATAACAAATATAGATCTCTTCCAGTCAGTTGGCCATGTAGCTAATATGTAAATGTGAATAGTTAGATAAAAATAATGGTCAGAGAGGATGAAAATTATGCTAAAGTCAGTAATCATGGCTAGCACCCAGACAAAAGAAAAAAATGCTTTAAAAATATGACTTATTTTCACAGTATAATTGCAATTCTCACCAGTATTTAATGGTTATTTTCATCCTAGGAATATACAAATATTCATAAGGACTCTTTTATAAAATTAAATAATATGCATCAGAGAACTGGACAATGACGAGGCATGATAGAAGAAGAATTGATGCCTTTGAGCTGTGGTGTTGGAGAAGAGCATTGAAAGTACCATGGACTGCTAAGAAAATGAACAAGTTTGTCCTGGAGAGGGTGAAGCTAGACTGCTATTTGGAGGCAAGAATTCTGAAGCTTCATCTGACATACTCTGGACATGTTGCAAGGAAGGACCAGTACTAGGTGAAGGATGTCATACTTGAGAGGGTAGAGGAACAGCATGAGAGAGGAAGACCCGGAATGAGATGAACTGATTCAATGACTGGTGTAATGGGGATAAGTGTGTCAGAAATAGTGAGGTTGGCACAGGATAGGAGAGAGTTTAGGGCTATTGTACATAAGATTGCCATGAGTTGCAGGCGACTCCACAATGGCACATAACAACAACAATAACAGCAATATAATGCAATATGTATAAAAATATAGTATTACTAGATTAAAACGTTACATTTTAAAGTAAATAAACTAAAACACATCATTGTGGGCAGTTCTGTAAACTATACTTCTCTTAAGAATTATCTATTAACTATTGGACATTAAATCAAACTAATTTTAGGTGTTATTCTCAGTAGGATTTAGTTAATTAACTACATGCATTACACTTGAAAAGTAATTGTTATAAACCAGATAGAAGGAATGGGAATTTTAAGTTTTCTTAGGTGTGGTGTTTTGTTTTGGGGGTTTTTTTTCCCCAAATTCTTCCCTCTTGAATTCAATGCTGAAACAGTGTTTAAAAATGCTACTTTACAATGATCATATGCATATTAATGATATCTCAGTCAAACATAGTGGGTTTTTTCTGTTTCTGTGTATGTTCACTGGAGACTGATAATGTTTGGCTTTAAAATGTATTTTATTTCATAGAGTGAATGGAGTTAGGATAATTAGAAATAAAATATCTGATCCAGTCTCATTTTATTACAAATATACATAATCTAATGAGATTTTGGGAATTGATTGTCAAAACTTCAGTTTTTTAACACCATAAAATTTCTTGTCAAGAGATAGAACAAATGTCATAGTCTAAAGAAAACAGCTGCATTCTTTCTATTAAAATTAAAAACAATAGATATAGCTGGATTTTAATGTCACTATCTAGCAAAAACAATATAATTGTTTCTTTTTTATTTATTTTTGTACATTTAAGATTCAAATAATTTGTACAGAGTATATGTTGTCAGTTATCTACATAATATTTCTATTATAGATTGTTGTTGTGGTGGTTAGGTGCCTTCGAGTCAAGCATGACTCATAGTGACCCTATGAATAGTGGATCTAAACCCTTTCTATCCTATGCCATCTTCATGCTTCACACTGTAGCCTATTGAAGCAGTCATCATGTCAATCCACCTGGTTGAGGGTCTTCCTCTCCTTTGCCATCCCTCCACTCTTCAAAGCATCAGGTCTCTCTCCAAGGAATAGGCCCTCCCAGCAACATGCTCAAAGTATGTAAAGATTCATATACTTTTGGTTTTTTTAAGCTTCATATCCTTGCCTTCAAAGAGCACTTTGGTTGCATCCTCTCCGGGACATATTTATTTGTTCTTTTGCTATCCCTTGGAATGTTCAGTGTTCTTCTGCAATACCACAACTGAAAGATCTCAATTCTTCTTCTGTCATCCCTATTCATTGTCCAGCTCTCAAATGCATAGCAAGTGATCAGAGAAACCAAGGCCTGAATCAGATGCACCTTAGTCCTCAAGCTGACATCATAACTCACAATAATTTGGAGATGTTCCTAACCTCTAATTATAGATTAGAAGGTTAAAATAGGTTTCCCTTTTAAAAAATAGCAATATAGCATTAAAATACATGTAATAGTAATGAATATAATTTTGAATGGTAGAAATACAGACTTAGCAATAGAACAAATGAATGAAACAAAAATTCTTCCCCCTCAAAAAAGAACTTACTAGAAGTTGATCTTTGTTAGTGTGTAGCACTATAAATAGGGAATTACACTGCTAACTCAAAAGCTTTGCCAGTCTGGCAGCTCTGATATACCAGGGATTTCAAGAAAGATTGGCATTCTCCTCCCACTTAATTTCAGAAACCCAATTAGGGTCAAGCAATGTGAAAGATTCTTGTAAATGTGACTCTGTTTACCTTACTGTAAATGTTTTTTCTTCCCTGAAAATAGAATGACAATATAAGTGGTGTTAATACAATTTTTGAGAACTAATGTTAAGTGTGAAATGGAAAGAACTTGAGTTTAAAAACAATAATAAGCTAAAATGTAACTTAGACAACTAAAGACGACCAATTTGGTGCACATGCAGACTAATTCATAGCGACCCTCAGTGTCATACAGAAGAACTGTTGCAGAGAGTTATGTTTTTATTTGCTTTTTGGGGTTTTCTTGTTGTCACCGTTTGAATCTCCCACCTGACTTGTGACAGAAAGATGGTTAATCTCCTCCAATGAATAGTATCTGAAAATTTCCTGGAGGGTAAGCTATGAGACTGGTCCAACTTGACAATACTGATGCTTTTTTTTTAGGTTGAATTATATAACATGTAATTTGAATAAGAATTGAAAGGTCTGTGGTTTAAATCTGTCAGTCCCTCAGGAGTGGTGAGGGAATAATCAGTCCATACACATTTGTAGCCTTGGGAATCCAATGAAATATCACTTTGAGTTGTTACTGACTTGAGGGCACTGAATTACTGAATAATAAACTCATACTACTCCACAATTAATCATAGTATCATAGCAAACATTAGGTATTTTTTTATCTCAAATTTTAGTTACTTTAGTGAAGAAGATGAAATGCATGAGTTAGCCGAGAAACTATCCTGTTTTTATTAGGTGTCGTAAAGTTGACTGTGGCTTATAGTGATCCCATCAACAGCAGATCTGAATCTTGACTATACTTGACTATACTGTACCATCCTCACTATATCTGGTTAGTACAGTCACTCTCTTAATCCAACCCATCATGTTTACAGACTCCTTTTCTTTATTTGACCATTCACCTTATCCTGCTTCACATGTCTTTCCACAGATAAACTCCTCCTGATCACATGCTAAAAAATGTTAGACAAAGCTTCACCATCCTTGCCTTCAGGAAGTCATTTCATGGATAGAAAAATTAGTTTGCTGTTTTGACATCCCACGGAATATTAAGTACTCTTCTCCAAAATTGCAATTCAAAGGCTTTAATTCTTCTTCTGTCATTCTTATTCATTGTCCAACTTTCAGATGCATAGAAAAAATTAAAAATACCATTGGATCAGGCACACTTTAGTGTTTAAAATAATGCTGCTGATTCTTAGCACTTTGGAGAAGTCCTTAACAGCAGATTTTTGTATGTGGCATGTCTTTTAATGGCTTGACTGCTGCTGCCCCCGTGGATGCTGGTTGTGAATTAAAAAAAAAAAAAAGAAAAGTTAACTCATTGACAACTTGAATCTTTTTTCCATTTATTATTGTCTTGCCGATTGGTCCAGGGGGAAGATATTTTTTTTGTTTGTTTTCTTGAGGTTTTTGGTTGTAATTTACATTGAAGGTGGTATTCTTTGTTATTCTGCAACAAGTGCTTCAAGCTTTCTTCATTGTCTGCAAGGTTGTGTTATCCACGTAGGGCAAGTTGTTGATGAGCCTTCTTCCAATCCTAAAGTCAATTCTTCTTCAGATAGTCATTCTTCTCATTTTTTTTTTTCATACAGACTTAACATGTAGGAAGATAAACCGTAATGTACACTTTTTCTGATTTTGTCATTCAATGTTTCCTTGTTCTTGTTTTATTAAATTCATTTATATTTCATTAATATACATTGTGTTTCACACATTGCATTTTCATTGTTTCATTAATATACATTGTGTCTCACACATTGCTTCATTTACATTGTGTTTCATATGATCATTACTATATACTGTGTTTTATAAAACCTATCACCATTGATCTGTTCTCATTATCATCCTTTTTCTTCTTTTTTGACAACTTTTTGGTCTATGTATAGTTGCAACATAAACACAATAAGTATTCTGGGTATCTCATTCTCTGGGAATGCCAATTATATCTATAATCTATTCTGACTGGAATTTAGTATCTCCTTGTTATTAAGTGCTGTTTAATCAAAACTGACCCATTGCTGATCCCATAGGTTTTCAGAAGCTGTAAATCACATGGGAAGATTGTTCATCTTTCTCCCTAGAAGCAGCTAGCAAACATGAATCACATAGATTTTGGTTCAAAGTGTAGCTCTTTATGTACAAGGCCACAAGAGTTCCCTTAGTATAATCCCATTGTTGTTGTTGTATATGGTAGAGCAGGAACCAACTCATAGCTGACCCTCCAGTGGGATTTCAGAAGCAGTTAACTGTACAGAGGAGATTGCCCATCTTTCTCAAATGGAGCAGCTGATGAATTCAAACCACTTGCCTTTGACTTGGCAGCACTCCTTAACCACTAAGCTATCAGAGCCCCTAGTCCTGTTGTTGTTAGGTGCCATTGAGTATGACTTTTTGCAACCCTAAGAACAACTGATGCCATGGCATCTTCACAATCTTTGACACACTCAAGCACATTGCCACACTCACCACGTCATCCTACTTGGTTGAAGACCTTCCTGTATTTCATTGCCCTTTTACTTTCTCAAGAATGATACCATGCAATATTACTCAAAATGGCTGACTCTGGAGAACATTATGCTGAGTGAAATGTCCCAGTCACAAAGGGACAAATATTGCATGGTGCCACTGTCGTAGAATGGGACTGTCCTTGGGGTTGGGGAGAGACTGAGTAAGATGGGTTCAATAATGTATGCTGCTCTGAAACAGAGAAGGGAGAAAACGGTTT
>NW_006399850.1:10987560-10994887 GCF_000299155.1 Elephantulus edwardii
AATTAAAAAAAAAAGAATGATATCCCTCTGCAAGAAGTAATCTCTCTAGCAACATGCCCGAAGTATGTAAATGAAGGTGCATCATCTTTACCTCCAAGGACCACTCTAGCTGCACCTTCTCCAAGATACATCTGTTTGTTCATTTAGCAACCCATGGGATATTCAACACTATCTCCAACATCCCAGTTCAAAGGCATCAGTTCTTCTGTCTTCTTGATTCATTGTCCAGTTCTCAGACACACAGCAAGTGACTAAAAAGGGTATGACCTTAATCAGGTGCTTCTTGGTGCTCAAACGGACATCATTACTCCTCAATAATTTTGAGAGATCCCTCACTACACACTTTTACACTCTAATAGTTCTCCTGATCTGACTTCTGATACCAAGAGTATTGAGTGTGGATCCAAGTAAATTGCAAATGTTGACAGTCTCAATCTTTTCATGTCCATCATGATTGATCCAGTGGTGAGAATGTTGAGATGCAATACAGGTTGAATGCAGCAGTGTTTAATCTTCTGTAGTTTATGCTTCAAGTTCAGCTCACTTTTCAGCAAGCAAGATTGTGTCACCTGCATAATGAAATTTATTGATGAATCTTTTTCCAATTCAGATGATACATTTTCTTTTCGTAGAGTCCAATATAATCCTAGAGGATAAGAATTTATGAAACTAGGGCTTAGAACCAGTTTACTCTGGTTCAGCTCCCTGCTAAAAATTTGCATTTCCATTCCAGATATACTGTCTCAGAAATGACAGTTCACCAACATTCTCAGTAGGTTCTTATGATGATCCTTTTCTTAAGAAAATTTCACACTATTTAAAACTTGGAAACTCTACCAATTGCCTTCTATTTTGGGTTTTGCCTTTTTTTTTATAATATCATATCCTTAGGCCAGTAAGCTAGATATCATAAGCTTTTGACTGATTTCTGTTTCCAGTTGGCATTATTATTTTTTTTAATATTTAGGAACATGAGAAAGATCTGAAAAAATGTAGGGAAAGGCATGCATTTACTGCTGTTGTGAGATCTCCTACTTAAGAAAAACATCAGATTCTTGGCTATTTTCATTATTACAAACCCTTTGCTTATATGTTTCTTTATTGCAAAGTATTATTTACATTATTAAAGAAAATACCCTCAAGCTCATTGACTTTAATATGCTGATGCAGTATTAGATTTAATAAATAAAGTATTAAACATAAAAGTGGTGTATTGCCAAATACTTGTCAGGGTATGATTTTCTGCCTTGCATACTTTTATTGCTTCTACAATATTTTAAAAAACTCATTTTTGTTCAAATGTTACTCTCTCTAAATCTATTTCTTAGGAAGTGATTGTTAAAGTTTGCAATAACAGCTTTCTTTGTCCATAATGCAAAATAAAAGTGTATTTCATAAAGAAATACAAGTAGGAAAATAATTACCCAAATATATTTTAATGATAATGGCAAGTATGGTTTTTACTGTTGTTGTTATGTGCCTTTGATTAGACTAGGACTCACAGTTATCCTATGAACAATAGCTCTGAACAGTGCCCTATCCTGAGCCAACCTCACTATCCCTGACACCTAGTTAGTCATTTATTTTTTGAGCTAAAATGGTATTATGCAGTAATATTGCATAAAATTACCACAAGGATATTCCTTGCAAACTATCAAAATGTGCTTATAAATAGGCTTTGTCATTTGTGTTCTTCCTATGAAGAAAACAGCTTCAAAAATGTTTTATAAATCAAAGAAAGGTTTCCCAATGAATATGTAAGATATAAAAAAGGATGTTCAAGATGGCACAGGATAGGACAGGATTCAGATCCATTGTTCATGGAATTTCTATAAGTCATGGTCAACTTGGATGTCCTTAACAACATAGGTACTCTGCATAAAATAAATTCTGAGAGCTTAGTGATAAGGAGTTGAACTGCAAATCCAAAAGTGGTGATTGTTGTTAGGTGCCATTGAGTCAAGTATGAGATCTAAACTCTGTCCTATTCTGTGTCATATTCACAATCTCTGATACACACAAACCCATTACTGCAGTCACTGTGTCCGTTCACCTTATGAAACATCTTCCTATCCTTCACTCTCCTTCCACCTAATTAAGCATGATGTATTTTTCCAAGGAACAGCCTTTTCTGGCAGCATTCACAAATTAGTGCACCTCCAAGGAACACTCTGGATGCACTCTCTCCAAAATATTTAGTTATTTTGTAATCTATCAGATATTCAGTACTTTTTCTAACACCCAATTCAAAAGTATCAATTCTTCTTCTTCTGTCATCCTTGCTTATTTCCCAACTTTCAGATGCATTGCAAATGACTGAAAAGGTCATTGCCTGTATCAGGCACACCTTAGTTCTCAATCTGATATCATTGCTTCTCAATAATTTGGAGGAGAACCTGACTGCTGGTACCAAGTGCACTGATTGTGGAATTAAGTAAGATAAAGTGGTTGACAATTTCAAGAACATTTTTTTCTATGTATCATGATGTTAACTACTAGTCCTTAGTGAGGATTTTTCTTTTTTCCCCTTGGTGTTAAGATGTAATTCATATTGAAAGCTGCAGTACTTAACCACCTGTAGCAAATGCTTCAATCTTCACATTCAGTCCTCCTCACTTTCAGCAAATAAAGTTGATTCATCTCCATAACAAAGGTTATTGAAAAGTCTGCCTCCAATCTTGATGCCACATTTTTCTTCATAGAGTCGAGCTTCTGGAATAATTTTCTCAGCGTACAGATTAAATAGGTATGAAGAAAGGACACATCCCTATACTCCATTCAAATCCACCAGCTGCTCTGCAAGAAAAAGATAGACAGTCATTTTTTTTTAGTTTTAAGTTTTTATTTTATTTTCAGATATGTCTCTTTTTTGTTTTTAGTTAGAATGATTTATTTTTCCTTAGCTTGATATTAATTTACTTTATCATTATTAAATTAGCTCTTTTATTAGATTTTAATCAATTCTCATAAAGAATGTGGATTTCTATTTACTCATTGTTGCATATTTTCCTTTCTGCCCACTTGTCCCTTCCCCTCCCACCCCCCCACCCAGTTCACTTTTTTCTTTGGAAGAAAAAGTTCTTTCATTTTCATACAGTTCCCAGCAATTCCACTACTGGGAATATACCCTAAAGAAACCAGAACTGTCACTCAAGCAGATATATGCATACTCATGTTTGTTGGTGCTTTGTTCACAATAGCAAAGAGATGAAAACAACTCTAGAGCCCATCAACAAATGAATGGATAGAGAAGCTATGGTGTATTCACACAACAGAATATTATGCAGCACTGAAAAACAACTCATCCAGTATACAAAATGGGTGACCATGGAGGACATTATGCTAAGTGAAATATGTCAGTCACGAAAAGACAAATACTGTATCAGGCCACTGTTACATAACAGGATTGATATGGGGGTTGGGCAGAAACTAAGAAAAGCTCAATCTTTTCCATGTGATTTGTTGCCTCTGAAAATACACTGGAGGGATTAGCTATGAATGGTTCCTGCCTGATTGTACATAAAAATAACAAAGATCCTACACAATCAGCATAAAACAGTAAATTGAATCTCTGTACTCATTGATACTACCATTAGCACACATTTTTGCATGCAGAGGGACTGTATAGGTTTCATTATTATTACTAAAAGTGTCAATCTCAATTTATTTGAGTCTTAAAAGGACTACAACTAGAATGTACTAGAATTTTTTACCTTTCCAGTACAGAGTCTTGATATACTCAAAAGGTATGTGTTCCTTCTCGTTAATCACTTAATTAAATCTTTTGTCTACCTTCCTAATATTTTTTTTAAATCAGTTGTGTGCTATGCATTATGATAAACACTGAGGAAACAGAGTGAACATAAATGAAAAATAATTCTTGCACGCAATTTACTCATGAACAGAAAGTCAAAGTGAGACATAAAATCACTGAAAAAGGAGTTATTTTTACTAATGTTTAAAACAAATAGCCCAAGAACTAATTCACAGCAAAGTTTATTTTCTAAAAATTACTAGGTAAAAATATTCTTAGTTCGTAGAGATAGAAGTTTAAGATTCTTGTAGGTAGGATGCCCTTAGAACATAAAATGGTTTAGTTGTCTCATAAAAAACAAACAATCCCCAAAACCCAAACCATCCCAAAACAAAACAAAACAGCCAGACATCCCGAGGTAGGAAACATCATGAAATATGAAAAAAAAAATTAATAGAAAGACCTAAATGACTTTTTGAATAAATAATTAAATTTTATTTGACAACTACTAGTATTATGTTCTGTCAAGTTGACAACAACTCATATTGACCCTCTTCATAATAGTTCTGAACCTTACTCTATCCTAGACCAATCTTACTCTCTCTGATTTATATGCCATCATTATCCCAGTTACTATGTCAATCCATCTCATCTAGGGTCTTCCTCTCCTGTACTGTTCCTCCACCCTTTCAAGTATGATGTGCTTCTCCACAGACTGGTCTCTTCAAACAACATGCCCAAAGTATATGGAACAGCCTCAAAATGGTTGCCTCTAAGAAACAGCTTGGCATCACCCTCTCCAGAACAGACCTGTTAGTTGTGTTGGCAATCCACGGTACGTTCAGTTCTATTCTTCAACACCACAACTCAAAGACATAAATTCTTCTATCTTCTTTGAACACGCTGCAAGGAGGGACCAGTCCTTGAAGAAGGACATCATGTTTGGGAGGGTGGAAGGACAGCAGAGGAGTGGAACAACTTTTAGGAGGTGGATTGATTCAGTGACTGGGGTAATGGAGGTAGACATGTCAGAGACAGTGAGATTGGCACAGGATAGAACAGGGTTTAGGGCTGTTATACATAGGGTCCTATGAGTTGCAGGCAATTTGATGGCACATAACAAAAGCATCTTAACAGAAGTATTTTCTATCATCAATGTTGTTGTTGTCTATCTGTACATATTTTATTAATTGTTGTTATTGTTGTTGTGTACTCTTCAGTTGGAAATGACCCACAGCTGACTCTCTGGCATGTTTTCAGGGACAGTTAATCACACATGAGGAGACTGTCTACCCTTCTTCCATGGAGCAGCTGGAGGATTCGAACCACATGCCTCTGGAATTGCAGCACAGCTTCTTAGTTTTAGTCCACCAGAGCTCTCTATACAGACATTAAACATTGTTTTGTTTGAATTTATTATTACAACATTTTTCTAGTGATTGTTATTAATCAATGCAAGAAATAGAAGGCAATAGAATAATAGGTAATAGAAGTGGTTTAAAATAAAATACAGTTTTGAAAGGTGAAGATATTATGTTACGGACACTTAAATGAGAACCAAAATTAAAATTAAAAAAATTAATGAAATAGTTAGATTTGATGGCCTAGTGGCAAGAAGTTGTGCTGCAGTCCCTAAGGCATGCAGTTCAAATCTATCAGCTGCTCTGTGGGAGAAAGATGGGCAATCTTCTTCTGTGCAACCAACTGTCTCTAAAAACTCACCAAAGGGTTAGCTATGGGTGAGTTCTGACTCAATGGCACACAACAACAACAGCAACAATTGGTGATTAAAATATGCAGGTTTATTCACCTGATTAGCATTTCCTTTAAGTGTCTATATCTAGTAACCTATTCCATAATGTGTTGTGCAAATAGTGTGTGACTAGTGCTTTTGAATCACTGATTTTTCCTTTCAGTTAGCAGCCTCAAAAATTACATATCCTGTCACTGGAACTCTATACTGATGTGTTTCAAGATCAATTGAATTGATCCAACTGCTAGTGACTTTATCCACAATAGAAGGAAACAACTCTTCAGTTTTCACAATTATTGCTGTGCTTAAATTCAATGTCACTATCTAATCAATCTCATTTAACAACTTGTTCTTCTTTTACTCACTACCTACTTTATCAATCATAATGCTCTTCTTATGTAACTAGCTCCCTATAAAATATTAAATGAGAGAAAATATTTTGGAAAACAGCATTAGGGTTTTTTCCCTTCTGTCATTCCACTGTTTTCTTTGTTGTTGTTAGGTGCTGTTGAGTTGAATATGACTTGTATTGATGATTTGAACAACAGATCTGAACCCTGTCATGTACTGTACCATCCTTATCATCTATGACATACTTGAGCCTATTTCTGTTGTCAATATATTGATCCATCTCATTGAAGGTCTTCCTCTTTTTCAGTAACCCTCCACCTTTCAAAGTATTATGCCTGTTTCTAAGGAATAAACTCTCTTGAGAATATGCCCAAAGTATACAAGACTAAATAAACATCATTGTCCTTGCCTCAAGCACGCATTCCAGCTGCACTTTTCCCAAGATGTATCTGTTTGTTCTTTTGGCAGTTGATTGGATATTTAGTATTCTTCTACAACACCAAAGTTAAAGGCATCAATTATTTTTCTGACATCCTTATCCATTGTTCAGCTCTCAGATGGATAACAAGTGATTAAAAAAACCTATGGCCTGATTCATGCGCACTTTAGTCTTTAAACTGACATCATTGCTCTTCAGTATTTTGGAGAAGTCCTTGACAGTAGACTTGTCCAATGCAATATATCTCCTAATCACTGACACCAAGTGTGTTGATTGTTGATCTAATCAAGATAACATAAAATATGAGGTACAAATTAGGCCAGTGCATCTTTTTTTATATTTGTTTCTATTAGGTGTCATCCAATAGAGTAGGACTCATAAGAAGCAAATTAAAAATGAACCCACGCCTTATCTCATTTGATGCCATCACCATTATCTTTGACATACTTGAGCCCATTAGAGCAGTCCTTGTGTCAATCCACCTCATTGAAGGCCTTCTTGTCTTTTGGTGAGCCTCCACTTTTCCAAGTATGATTTCCCTTTCTAAGGAATGTCGTATGCTGTGATGTTAAGGATTTATTGTTCAAAAAAGCTTTCCTAGATATTAACTTCCCTAGATATTAACTTCGAATTTACCATGTTGATGGGTGGGAATGTGTGACTAGAATATGTTAGCCTATTCACAAGGCGTCTTGTCCCTATATTGATCAGATTCAATGTCAAGTTTTGGAACTTTCACTACCAGCAAATAAGAAGCAGAGTAGGAGAGTGCATGTCATTTGGGGCCAGAAATTTTTGTGCCAATCAGATGAATAGGAGAGAAGTTAATATTAGCCAGAGTAGAGAATCAGACACCAACTATGAAAAACAGTTCATCTGGGACTGTTACCCCATGAAAATAGAGGTTGGAGCCTTGTCTCAAGTTTGTTAGAGGACTGGGGAAGAAAGCCATAATTGGCGGGACGAAGAGGCAGACACAGAAGAATTTAATGAAACAACATATGAGCAAGAGCCTATGGTGATGAAGGAA
>NW_006399850.1:10997491-11024851 GCF_000299155.1 Elephantulus edwardii
TCCTCTCTTGTGCTGTCCCTTCACCCTCCCAAGCATGATGTCCCTCTCCAAGGGCTGGTCCCTCTCAATGTTCAATATTTAGTTCATGTAGCTTTCCTTCTTAGAAGTTTGGTAGTGATGACTTCTAAATATTTTGGACATTGGAATTGAATTGACTCAATCAGACAGTGTACAACATGTAAAAATCTAGAGGGTAGTTATAGAATATGAGGAGTGCTGAAAGAAGCAGCTGAAATCTATCAGTAGCAGAACAACATAGTGAGGAATAATAAAATACTGATAAGTCCTTTGGAGTCACCTTGAGCTCAACATTACTTTTCATCTACAATTGCCAGAATCATATTTCAATTTCAGTATTTTGAAGGTGAACTCACATTACTGTAAGATTGCATTTCCATTCTAAAAATAACTCCTTACTTCAAAGTACTTTTAGTAATTCTCTGTTTCATGTTCCCAAATGTGGTTGAATCAATTATTAAAGTGACCAAATAATTTTGTTAAATGGAAAAGAGGATTTTTCATCATTTTCTAGGCCTCTTATTTAATTAAAATGACAACAACATGGTGAAGCTGGTCAGGATAAATGGTTTTGTGTTTGAAAATATGCTAGATGCACAGTTTTAAAAGTAAAATTAAATTTGAAATATGAGTAAAGATAGGGACTAAATAATGCTAAAAAGTCCAACAAGTACATGAAAAAAAAAATGCTCAAAACCATAGCTATTAGAGAAATGCAAATTAAAACAATGAGATATCATCTCAACTCAGTAACATTGACACAGTTCAACAGGACAGCAAACAATAAATGTTAATGAGAAAGAAGAGAAGTTGGAACTTTCATACATTGGTGGTGGGAATATCAAATTGTACAACCTCTATGGAAGGCTGCTTTCAAAAATTGCAAATGTTAACTGTTATTTGACTCAGCTATCCCACTTCTGGGATGATACCCCAATGAAATCAGCTGTAACACAAATAGATATATGCACATCCATGTATACTGCTGCATTGCTCACAATTGGAAAAATAATGAAACAATCAAATGAGTAGAGAAATTATAGTATATTCATACAATGGAATAATATGTCATATAAATCAATGAACTTATAGAATATATAATGTCTGAAAGACATTACGCTAAGTTAAATGTCTCAGTCACAAAGGGACAAAAACTGTTATAATAATAGTATAAGCACGCAGGGGTGTGTAGAGTGAAATAAATAATTGATAAATAATGAACACAGTACTGGAATGGGTGAAACAAAAAGAAATCTGAAAGGGATGTACCATAAGAAATTATGGGTGTAACAAATAACAGCTAGGAATAGAATAAGGATTGCAAAGTAATTGGAGGACAGAGTGAGAGGAAAATGTGCATTCATGAATGAATGAAAACTAATTCCTTTATGAACTTTCACTAAAATAAAAATAAAAAATAAAACAAAAAAACCCCTTAAATATTATGATTGCTAAAAATGTCAATTTTGTCAGTAATCAGTATTGTAGTAGAAATTAATATTTCATTACTTTTGATCATTTGGCTGGGTCAATCAGATCCTTTCCTAAAAATTTTAAGTTTATAACTTGAAGTACTAAATATTTTGATAAGGAAGCTGAAAAAGGAAGAAATGTCAGGCATTGAATTCTCTGATCTCAAAACCTACCGCACAGCCATAGTAACCAAAACAACACGGTGTGGATGCAATGAGAGACACGTAGACCAATGGTATGGAACTGACACCTCAGCAATTACTCACCTACCTATCACCAATTGGCATTTGATAAGGAAATAAAACTTATTAAATGAGGAAACAGCAATCTCTTCAACAAATAATGCTGCTGAAATTGTACATCTACCAGTAGATCCACATCTCATATCATATACAACAACCAACTCAAAATTGTTCAGAGACCTAGGGATAAAACCTAAACCATAAAGATCATAAATGAAAACACGCAAACAAACTTAGAAGCCCTAGCCTAATAACCTTGAAAATATAGTAAAAATTACAGAACTAGGAGAAGATAACATTTTTAAAAATGATATCTTCTTAAAATGAAATCCTTGTATACATCAAAAACTATTTGTAAAAAGGTAAAAAAGAAAGTTCATAAACTGGGAGGAAGGGGAGAATTAACAATGGCATTTCATGCAAAGGTCTTAAAATGAAAGTTTAGAGAATACTACAAGGCCTCTGACTCTTGTAGCTCCGTCTCATTTGCTTTGGGCAAGAGGGACTAGTCCTTTGAAAAGGACATCAAGCTTGGAAGGGTGAGGGACAGTGCAAGATGGGAAGATTCTGGATGAGATGAACTGACTCAGTGACTGAGATTATAGGGTAGGTGTATTGGAGACAATGAAATTGGCTCAAGAAAAAGTCAGGTTCAGAGCTGTTGTACATAGGCTCACTATGAGTCTCAAGTAACTTGATGACACATAAACAACAAGGCCTGCACAAGAAAAAGACTAATAACCCAATCACAACATGGGCAAAAGCCATAAAAAAGACTCTTCTTAAAGGAGAACATTCTGATAGCCCTTGAACACATGAAAAAATATTGAAAAATCACTCAAAATCAGAGAGATGCAAATCAAAACAACAATGAGATACCATCTCATGCCAACAGCAGTAGCAAAGCTTAAAAGGAAAGCAAACAAGGTGAGGATAGATTGATTGATAGGTACATAGATGAGAACTCTTATATGCTGCTGGTGAGACTGTAAAATAGCACAATTACTAGGGAAAACAGTTTGGCATTTCCCCAAAAAGCTGAACATGGATAGGAATCCCACACCGCTGGGAATATAACCCAACGAAATTAGAACTGAGATACTAATGGACATTTATAACTCTATGTTGATAATAGCATTATTTACAATCGCAAGAAAGTTAAAACAAACCAAATTCCATCAAACAACAAATAGAAAAAATTGTGTTATATTGCACATTGAAAAACAGCAGAGTATTTGCAAAGTACAACAAAACATGGGAGAATGTAGAAAATGCTATGCTGAGTGAAATAACTCAGTTACAAAAGAACAAATACCACATAAGACCACAATTGTGATGATAGGAAGGTGACTGATGGGTGAAGGGAGAAGGACAAGAATAGAAATATAATGGGTATACGAAGAAAACTACAAGGACCAAGACAAAGGAGGATAAAGCTGAGCAAAATCAGGACAAAACTATATAACGATTGCAATTAGCAAAGAGAAATTAAGATATATAACTGTTTAAAAAGAAAAGGGGGGGGCAAGAGGGTGGAAGAAGGAAGAGGAAATCACAAGGACAGAAAAGATTAGGAGGTGGAGGTGAAAAATTGGCATGGTGCAATGGGATTTGACATGGGGAGATAGAAGTAACAATAGTATTTGTTATATAAAATACATTTTACAGATATGATTGTATAAAACAAAATGTAAGTGAGTGAAACCATGTATATAAATAATTACATACAAGTGAATGATAGTATAAGTACCTACTTTTAAAAAAAATACTGGCACTTTAATGAATTTACAAAATCGCCAATATTTATATTTGACCACAAAAAGATGGGATAACCAGAAAGGGAAAGAATATTGCGAAAGATATTATTGAACGTAAACTTGTGAATTAACATTAAACTCACAAACTCATTGATATCTCTATGGTGTCTTTTTGAGGAAGTATAAAACAAAATAGTCACGCCATTATATGCTACCAAAGCATGGATGTTCCAAATTACTTACTCAATTCTTTCCCGTGTTAGCAGATATAATTCCTCATTTCATCCATTTGCTTTGGCTATGCTAGAAAGAAACAAATTTCAGAGTCTCTTATCACATCTATGTTAGCCTTATTTTTATTCCTTTCTTGAATTTAATGATATTTCTTCATGTTGTTTAATCTTGATGTCATCCATAATAACAATTGTGAAGATTGGCAATTAATGCTATATTGTGCATGGAGTTTTTGTAAGTTAAAATTGAGTTGGTGGTGATTTACATATGCATATAAAAACATATCAAGTATAAGTATTCATAGAAATATAGTTATAAAATTATCGAAGGAGTTTCTAAAGATGTGAAAAAAATGATGTGTACTGTGTATTTGTTATTGCATTTTAAAAGAGGTTTTTGTGGACTCTATGAAGAAGGATGTGGCACCAGGATCAAAGGAAGACTCTTCATTAGTCTATATTATGCAGATGACATAACTTTGCTCACTAAAAGTGAGAAAGACTTGAAGCACTTGCCTCAGAAGATCAAAGAATAGAGCCTTCAATATGGATTGCATCTCAATGTCAAAAAAATACAAATTCTCACCACTGGACCTATGGAAACAGTGATAGATGAAGAAAATGCTGAAATAGTCAACGACTTCATATTGCTTGAATCCATGTCTACACCTTTCACTGTCTAGCTTCCTCATGAGTAAGTAACAAGTAATTGTGAAGACCATGGCGCACCTTGGTGTCTAGACTGATATTGTTGCTCTTCAGCCCTCTGGAAAGATCTCTGACAGCAGGGACCTAATGGAATCTATCTTTTGATATCCTGACCGCTGGTGCCAAGAGTGTGGATTATGTAACTGAGAAAGCTGAAAGTTTGAACAAGCTTAAGCTCTTCTCCATATGTCATGGTACTGCCAACTGGCCCAGGTGTGAAAATCTTTGTTTTCTTGATGTTAAGTTTCAATCCAAATTGAAGATGGCAGTTCTTGACTTTCTGCACAAACACTTCCTGTCCTTCTTAGTCAGCAAGCAAGGTTGTGTCATCTGCCTAATACAGGTTATTGATGAGTTTTCTTCCAATCCTGATGTGACGTTCTTCCTCATAAAGTCTGTTCCACATGTAGATTGAAAATGTGTGCAGACAGGATGCAATCCCTGATGTCCTATTATCTTGATTTTGAACTGGTAGCTTAGTTGCAAGAAACTGTGCTACAGTCCCAAAGGCATGTGGTTCAAGGCCACCAGCCATTCAGGGGGAAAAAGATGAGCAATCTTCTCCTGTGCTATTAACTGCCTCTAAAAACTCACAGGGGGCTCAGCTATGGGCTGGTTCTACCGTACACAACAATAGTGTTTACCTGCTCTGTTCTAATGACTGCTTCTTAGTCCAAGTATGTGTTTCACATGAGTGCAATTAGGTGTTCTAGGATTCCCATTCTTCTCAAGGTTAGCTACAATTTGTTGTGATTCACACAGTAAAATGCTTTTTCATAGTCAATGAAACACAGACATTCCTCTGGTACTCTCTGCTTTCAGCCAAGGTCCATCTGACATTTACTGTGGTATCCTTTGAGCCACAGCCTCTTCTAAACCCACCTTGAACTTCTGGCAGTTCTCTGTCAATGTACTGTTCCAGTCATTTTTGGATAATCATCAGCAGGATTTCATTTATGTGTGGTGTTAGTGATAATGTTCGATAATTGCCACACACTTTTTTCAGATTGGGAATAAATATGGATCTCTTCCAATCATTTGGCAAGGTAGTTGTCCCCCGGCTTCCTTGAAACAGCATTGTAAGCACTTCCTGGGCTGCATCTGTTTATCGAAATGTGTCAGTTAGTATTCCATCAATTCCTAGGGCCTTAGGTTTTTTTTTTTGTTTTTTTGGTTTGTTTTTTTTTGTCAATTCCTTCACAGCAGCTTAAACTTCCTCTTTCATCACCACTGCCTTTTGATCATATGTTGTATCATGAAATTCTTATGCATCAGCCAATTCTTTTTGGTATCGTGACTCTCTGTGTACACCTTTCATCTTTTTTTTATGCTTCCTAGGTAGTTCAGTATTCTGCCCATAGTATCCTTGAGCATTGCAACTTGAAGCTTGAATTTGTTCTTCAGTTGTTTCAGTTTAAGAAATGCTGAGTTCATCCTTTTTTATTTTCTGACTACAGATCCTTGCACATTTCATTATGATACTTTGTTTTGTCTTCCATCTTTGTAATGGGAATTTAAATTATATTCAATTCTTGAAAGCTTCAATTAACACCAATTAAGTACTGAAGTTAAAGATGCTAGATCAATATTCACTTAAGATAGGACTAGATTTCTTGTTTCATAGTCAATTAAAAAACTTCACAGCATATTTGCTTTACATCCTATTGGTTTTTATTTTCTTTATTGTTGCCATTGTTGGTAAGTACCACCGAGTTAGAACTGATACATCATTGACCTTCCAGCAGCTTTTTAGAGGCAGTAAATGACAGAAGATTGCTCATCTTTCACAGAGCTAGTATATTCGAACCACTTGCCTTTGCGTTTACAACAGTTTCTTATCCATAAGCCACAGAAACAGAGAAGTAAAAGTGATTGTTGTCTTAATGTTTGTCACTGAAATGCTTTTCTTTTTGTTATATTATTCTCTTATAATTCTGTTCCTTTTTAAAAGTCAGGTTTAATTTGTATTCTATGGCAGCATCACAGCAAAGTCTGCGGACGTGTAATGTGTCCTTGATTTTTATAAAAGCAAAGATTACTGCCTATTATATTCTTGTGCTCAGCCTCATTCTTTCATATGGCAGTTTCAGTACCATTTAATGCTATTTTTTTAATCCAAATAAGATCTTTTCATTTGATTTAGCACTTTAGCCTCTAAAGTCACTTTGCTTAATGGATCTGGTTTTGACTTTTTAGTCACTTTATTCATAAATGTACCACCGTGTTCATCATTGTATGAGGCTTATGATGAATTCAACTACAGATCACTGAAAATAAGGCACAGAGTCAGATAGCAGGCCACCTTATTAGCACTTCTTTCCAGACCAATAATCCTTTACTGTTTGAAATTTAGAAAATTGCTGTCATATCATCCACTTTCCACACTGTTTTTAACAATCCTGACAGATACTGCTAGTAGGTGGAAGCCAACCATGTAATGCTACTAAATATGAATTTTAGAAGTGCAGAGTTCTTGCTTCACAGTATTGGAAAAGAAAGAGTGTTTTCCAATAATAGTAATAGAGAGTATTGTTTGTATTTCTAAACTTTAAACACTGTGACACTGATGCATCAGATGTGATAATGGTTACTCATAGTGTTTGGTGGAACTTCCTGATTAAAACAAGCTTGGAAGCAGGAGTGGCATCCACTTCTAAAATAGCTTGCCTCCGGAAACTCTATGAACTTGGAGAAATGATGAAAATTATGTTGAGGTCTTTCATTCATAAGGTCGCTATGACTCGATGGCACTTAACAACAATTCCTTTTTTAAGCATAGAAATTCCTTATCTTGTTTTGGAATATATTATAATTTTATGAAAGTTCATTAAGTCATTATTTACCCGCCACAAATAAGCATGACATATTTTCAGGAGGAAACAGTCCTTTTTTGGAGAGAGACGTCATGTCAGGAAAGGTAGAGGGTCGGAGAAAAGACAACCCTTTTTGAGTGGAATAAAACAGTGACTACCACTATAAACTTGAGCATGACTGACAGAGATGGTGCACAGGAAAGCATAAATTTGGATGTGTTGTTCTCTGGGTCACTCTGAGTCATAGATGACTTGATGGCATGTATCAAGAACATTGTTGTTGTTGTTGTTATGTGCCATCGAGTCATTTGTGACTCATAGCGACCTTATGTACAAGAGCCCTAAACGCCATTCTGTCCTGTCCCTACCTTGCTGTCTCAAACACATTCATTCCCACCACTCCACTCACAGAATTGATCTGTCTCATCGAGGGTCTTCCTCTCCTGCACCATCCCTCCACTCTCCCAAACATGATGTCCCTCTCCAAGGACCAGTCCCTCCTTACAATATGCCCAAAGTTTGTCAGACGAAACTTCAGAATCCTTGATCCAGGGAACATTCTGGCTTCACCCTCTCCAGGAGAAACCTGTTTGTTCTCCCGGCAGTCCATGATACATTCAACACTCTTATCCAGCACCACAACTCAAAGGCATCAATTCTCCTCCTATCACCCCTATTCACCATCCAACTCTCAGAGTCATAGCACGTAATTGCAAAGACTACAGCCTGGATCAGGCACACCTTAGTCTCCAACTTGACGTCGTTGCACTTCAGTACTCTTGAGGGGTCCATTTATGCTTTCCATTTCTTTCTTAACAATGTCCAACTTTCCTACATTCATACTTCTCACATTCCACGTTCCAATCACTAGTGTCTCCTTACAGCTGTTTCTCTTTCTCCATGTTTCCAGTTCTAAGATCTGCATTTCAATTGCCATGTCTCTTAGTTCAAATGAGAATCTAAATGTGCTCTATTGTACATAGGGTTTTCGAAGGCCTGTAATTTCAGAAGTGAATGGCCAATCCTTCTTCCTAGTCTGTCTCGATTTTGAAATATATATAATAGTATCTGACAGACAAGCATTCTACAGAAAAGAGTAAATGAAAGACATTTACCAGTTAGAAAGACCAATATTCAATGTTGCTTCCCACCCAGCTACATGTTTGGATCAAGAACATTAGAAAGAAATAAATATATGAATAATTTCCTTTGAGGCACTTGTATCCATTGAATGTAAAAAGTACATAAAAGGAAATTTTATCATCCTCTTCTTTTAGGAATAATCATATCATAGTTCCTCCAAGGTCGATCTGTCTATTATTCTGACAGTATGATATATTCTGACAGCATAGTATAGTCAATATTCATGACAAATATAATTCAAAGGCAAAAAAATTTTATTTATTCTCCTATATGCATTGACCAACTTTAAAATACATATGTTGTTGTTGTTATATGCCATCAAGTCAACTATGACTCATAGCAGCCCTATGAACAGTAGTTCTGAATCCTGCCCTATCCTGAACCAGTCTCACCATTTTTGACACACCTGCCCATGACCAGAGTCACTGTATCAATCCATCTCATCCAGGGTCTTTCTTACCTATACTGACCTTCCACCCTTCCAAGCATGATGTCCTTTTTCAAGGACTAGTCATCCAGGTAACATCCCCAAAGTATGTGAAACAGAGTTTCAAAATTCTTGCTTTAAGGAGCAACCTGGTTTCACCCACTCTAGGACAGACCTGTTTCTTATCTTGGCAGTCTTGTTATGTTCAATACTCTTCTCAAGGACCCCAACTCAAAAGTATTGGTTCCTCAGCTGCATAGCAGACAGTTGAGAAGGTCATGGCCTAAAGTGCATATGAGGTAATTTGAAATACATGGCTTTAAGCAGGCATACCTTACCTCTCAAAATGACATCTTTGCTATTTAACAGGTCAGAGCAATCCTTTATAATCTATTTGCCTTATTCTGTTTATTGTTTGGTTTATTTATAACTCGTTCCATGAACATTGATTGTGGATCCAAGTAAAACAAAATCCATGTCAATTTTTTTCATCACTTATTAAAATGTTTATCTGTTTGATTATAGGAATTTTTGTTTATATATTGATTTTGTCTCATATATCTTTGACATGTTAGGAGAGATTATTTCTTGTAAAAGGGATTTCATGAGAGGAAAGGAGAAAGATCAGTGAAAGAAGAGAAGACAGTCAATAAGATGGATTGACACAGTGACTGCAGCAATGGGCTCAAGTGTGTCACAGATGGTGAGGATGACATAGGTTAGGACAGTATTTATATCTGTTGTTCATGGGTTAGTTTTGAGTTGCACTTGACAGCACCTAACAACAACAACATATTTTAAAACTTGTTGATTGAATTCATACATATAGTCTTCATTTCAGCCTATGGGGACAGCTGTGCCTATTCACCTCCTTGGTAGTCTCCTTCCCTCCCTTTTAGGTCCCCATTGACCCTCTTACAAGCATGATATTCTTCTCTAAGACAAAAGTGTGGACAAAGGCACCTTCTTCATAGCATGTACGAAATACATGATACAATATATTGCTTCACGAGATATGATATTTTATTTTTATCAGTGTTTCAAATCTTCTTAACTTTGAACATGCAAGATTCTCTCACCTGTGTACGACAGATGGTTAATGAGTCTTCCTTCAATCCTGATGTCATATTCGGCTTCACAAAATTCACTTTCTCGAAACGTCTCAGCATACAGATTGAATAGATATGTTTATAGAATACAACTATGATGCATTTCTGATTCTTCTGTTTTTACATCATGTAGTGTCCCTTTTTATTTTTGAACTGCTTCTGGTTTAAACTGTTGGCCAATGTACAAATTTCACAAGTGTATATTTAAATGTTCTAACATGTATATTCTTCACAATGTCCTCCATAGTTTGTTATGTTCATACCACCTATGTCATTGTGTAGTCAATGAAACACAGGAAAACATCTTTGTGACATTTTCTGTTTTCAGTTAATATCTAAAGTCAGCAATTAGGAAGGTATTCAAGTTGCACTGAAGCCACTGGTGTGGAGGGGGGAAGCCAATACACGTGAATATCAAAGGAAATGTTTCAACAAGCTGATGCAACAGAGGAGATGTTCACTCATACACCCTAAGAAATTTGGAAAACAGTTACCTGGCCAGATAATGGAAAAATATCACATTTCACATTTCCTTGAAATGTGATCCAATCAATGAAGAAGCATTTAAACAATGTACTTAATATGACAAACAATATATAATTGAAATGACTGCTATAGTACATTCACAAGGAACTTTCAGAATTTCAGGCTAAATTCAGAAGAAACAGTAATGTTGCAACAACAGCACCATCCACCCACTAATCTCTGCCATCCTAGAGATCTCCTTCCTTCCCCTTTTCCTGCTCCCTTTCACTTTCCCCTTTTGAACATTTACACACATTTTGCTTATTCTATTTTAAAATTTTTAATTGGTTTGTATAGAATGATTAATTTACATTGTGTTTCAGTCATGTACACTATGTTTTATACAATCTTTCACTTACATTGTGTTTTATACAATTAATCACATATTCTTGTTGTTGTTATTGCTGTTGTTATGTGCCATTATGTCACTTGTGACTCATAGCAACCCTATGTACAACATCTCTGAAACATCTCTATCCTGAACCAACCTCACAGTGTCTGACACACCTACTTTCATTACTCCAGTCACTGACTCAATCCATCTCATTGAGGGTCTTCCCCTTCTTCACTGTCTACCATCCCAAACATAATATTTCTCTCCAAGGACAGGTCCCTCCTTGCAACATGCCCAAAGTATGTCAAACGAAGCTTCAGAATCCTGGCCTCCAAAGAGTAGCCTGATTTCACCCTCTCCAGGATGAAATTCTTTGTTCTCTTAAAAGTCTACAGCATATTCAACACTCTTCTCCAGCACCACAATTCAAAGGCATTAATACTCCTTTCATCATCCCTAGTCATTGTCCCGCTTTCTGATGCATAGCACATAATTGTTAAGAACATGGTTTGGATCAGGCATACCTTAGTCTCCTGACTGATATCGTTACTCTTCAGTACTCTGGAGATGCCCCTGACAGCAGACTTTCCCAATGCAATTTGTCTTTTGATTTCCTAGTGCCAAAAATTTTGATTGCAGAGCCAAGTAAACTAAAGCTGATAACAATTTCAATCTCTTCACCATCTATCATGATGCTACCAATTGTCCCAGTGGTGAGAATCTTTGTGGGATTTTGTTTGTTTGTTTGTTTTTAAATGTTGAGCTTCAATCCATACTGAAGGTTACAGTCCTTGACCCTCTGCAGCAAGTACTTTAGGTCTTCCTTAGTGTCAACAAGCAGGGTAGTGTCATCTGCATGATGCAGGTTATTGATGGGTCTTCCTCCAATTCTGATGCCATATTTTCTCCTCATAGAGCCCAGCCTCCCAGATGATCTATTTCACATATAGATTGAAAAAGGTACGGAGATAGGACACACTCCTGGCATACACTTTTCCCAATTTCATACCATGCAGTGTTTCTCTGCTCTGTTCTGACAACTGCCTCCTTGTCCAGGTATAGGTTTCACACAAGCACAATCAAGTGTTCTGGGTTTCCATTCTTCTCAGAGTCAGTCACAGTTATGATCCACAGTCGAAAGCCTTTGCATACTCCATGAAACACAGATATACATTTCTCTGGTACTCTGTGCTTTCAGAGAAGATCCATCTATTATTAGCTATAATTTCTTTAGTAGTACAGCCTCTTTTAAACTCTACATTTTATATAATTAGTCAATATTGATCTATGCCTATTATTACCCCATCATTCTGAGTTCCCAATGAATCTTTCCTATTTCTTCACCCCCGCCACTTATGCCCAATGTCATCTAGTGATTTTCACACTTCTCCTTTTTCAATCCCTGTCCTCCTTTCCTTGGCCCATAACCCTTTTGTGCATTTATACACATCTAACTAGTTATAATTCCAAGTTTACAATAATGGTCTTCTGTCTTTTTTGAGACTGAATTAGTTTAATCATTAAAGTGTTTTCTAGACTGTCCCAAGTTATAGAGTAATTTAAAAAATTGTTGTTCCTTAATGCCATATAGTATTCCATTATGTGAATATTTCTCAATACATTCATTTTTTGATGACCACTTGGATTATTTACATTTTTTAATTATTGTGAATAATGCTGTTATGGACATAGATATACATGTATCCATTTATGTCTTAGTTCTGATTTCCTTCAAGTATATTCCTAGCAGTGGGATAGCGAGGTCATATGGGATTTCTATGTTGAACTTGTTGACAAAAATCTAAAATGTCTTCCAAAATAGCTGTACCATTTTACAATCCCATCAGCAATGCATAAGATTTGCAATCTCTCCACAGGCGAAATTCAAATATTTATTGCTTGCTGTCTTGTTACACTTCACTACTACTACTGGAGTAAAATAGTATTGTTTTTGTTTTTTTTATTTGCATGTCTCTGATTGTCATTAATTTTTACCATTTCTTCATGTATTTATTATCTCTTCAAATATTTTCCTGTGTAAAAAGTCCTTTCATATTTTTTTGCTTATTTTGTTATTGGTTATCAGTCTTTTTCCTTTAAGAGGTCATATAGCATTATGTAAACTTTCATTATCAGACCTAGTTCAGAAATATTACAAAGCAGTTTTTCCTTTTTATTTTTCCCAATCTGCAGGGCTTATGAGTGTTTTGCCCTACCTATTTGGAAAAAATGTTGATGCACACAGGGACTTAGTTTTTAGAAGGTCTCATTCATTGATTTTTATCCTCTTCTGGTTGTGCATTTCTGGATACATTTGCAAACTACATGTAGGGTAGAGTTTCTACATTTTACTTCATTTTGTGTCTCATGATCCTCATGGTTTTAGGCTTTTCTTACAGGTCTCTAATGCATCCTGAATTGATTTTTGTGTATGATGTGAGATGTGGATCCTGTTTCAAATTTATATGCAAAGATGTATAGTTTTGTCAGCACCATTTGCCCATTTAATGGGCTTTTATTCTTTGTCAAATATCAATTGACCATAGGTAGGTGGGAAAATTTCTGGGTTTTCTATTCTATTTATTTGGTCTTGTTACTATAGCTATATAGTAAGTTTTGAGTTCAGGAAGTGATACACTTTTCCCCTTTATTTTTCTTTTTAAGAAGAGCTTTGCTTATTTAGAATCTCTTTGCTTTCCAAATAAACCTGACAATTTATTTTTCTATCTTTTTGAAAAATGGGGTTGATGTCTGTATAGATAGATTGCTTTTGGTAGAATTGTCATTTTCAATATGTTGAATCTTCTTATCCATTAACATGAAATACTTTTTCTGTTTAGTTAGATCTCTTGTTCCTTATAGTAGTGTTGTATAGGTTTCCTTATAAAGGTTTTTTGTGTCTCTAATTAGGTTTATTCCTAACTTAGTATTTCATCTTGTGGTTGGCTTTTTAAATGATGTTGATTATTCAGTTTTCTTTGTTGCTATAGAGAAATAACACTGATTTTTTGTAGATTAACTTTTTATCCTGACACTCTACTAAATTATTCTACTAGATGGACCTCTGGTGGCTTAGTGGCAAGAAGTGGTGCTACAATCTCAAAGGTGCAGTTTGAGTCCACCAGATGCTCTGCTGGAGAAGGAGGGCAATCAATCTCCTCCTGTGCCAGTGGGATCTGACTTGATGGTACACATCATGGGGGGCAGGAGAAGCAGCTAAATTAGTCTGCTAGGCCTGACAGGTTTTTGTGGACATTTTTTGCTGTGTCTTTGGGATTCTCTGTGTACACAATCAGATTAACTGCATATGGCCACAGTTTTACCACTTCTTTGCCAATTTGGATGCCATTTCTTTCTTTCTTTCTCTTGCCTTATTGTCCTAGTAGGAGTGTAATGTAATATTGAATAAAAGTGGTGATAGTGGAAATCCTTGTCTGGTTACTGTTCACAGTGGGAAGGCCTTTAGTATTTCTCCATTGAGAATAATGTTGGCTCTTTGTTCTGTATATATATTTTTCCCTATGTTGATGACATTCCCTTTTAGTTCTACTTTGTCAAGTGTTTTAATTAGAAGTGGTGTTGGATTTTGTCAAAGACCATTTCTGCATCAATGGATTGTATCATGTAGTTCTTGGTTTTGGCTTTATCAACATGTTTAATTATGTTGATTGTTTTTCTTATGTTGAACTATCCTTGCGTATCTCTTATGTATCTTACTTAACCAGGATAAATTATTTTTTATATACTGTTGATTTAAATTGGCAAGGTTTTTGTTAAGGATTTTTTGCATCTATATTCATGAGACATACAATTTCTTTTTTTTTTAGTAATATTTTGCTTGGTTTTGGTATTAGGCTTATGCTTGCTTAAAAAAATGACTGTTGTAGTATTCCTTCTTTTTCTATAGTTTTGAAATAATTTAAATAGTATTGGTGCTAGTTTAACTTTGAATATTTTGTAGATTTCAGTCGTGAAACCATCTGGGCCAAGAATATTTTTGGGGGGGGTTGTGAGGAGGGAGGGTTATCTTGGTATGACCTGCTAAATTTCTTATTTTCTTACGAGTCTGTTCAAGCATTCTGCATCTATCTGTGTCAATCTGGGTAGGGTGTAGGTTTCTTAGAATCTATTTCCTCTAGGTTTTCTAATTTATTAGAATATATTTTTTAATAATACTCCATTATTAATCTAATTTCAGTTGTTTCTGTTTGGTAAAAGCTTTTTAATCCTCATAATTAACCAACTGAAAAATGGTTTTATGTTTATGGTATGGGGATATTAAGTACTTTTATATTATGAGAAACAGTGGAATGTTTCTGTTATCACAGTTGCAAAGTACTTATGAAAGATTACTTAGATAAATAATATATATAGTAACAACTCAGTCAAGTCCCTTCCAAACTAAAGTTGGTTCAAGTCACAGCAGTAATTCTAGTAGTTGAGAAGCAATTTTAGCGTATCAATAAAAATCTTCATCTTTTGCCCTTTATTTGAGCATCTATTACTGTTGAATAATAACCTATCATTTGCATTTAATTCCTGGAAGATTTCATCTTTTTATATCTGAAAAGGTCCCTGAAAAAGAATGTGGTAAGTTTCTCCAATTATAACTTCATGTCTTAGGCAGTGATTTTTCACATGGAAACATCTGAAATATATTTAACTTAGCATCTATATCTAATTTGATGACATAAAGGCTAATGTGGCAGACCTTGACTTACAATGTAAACTCTGCAAAAATAAGAGATCTTGAGAAGAAAAACAGAAAGTCCTTTTCAGGCAAAATAATTCATTTAAGAAACAGAATGCAATTCAGGAATTTAAGGAAAAGAAAAGACTTGGGGGGAAAAGCAACTGCTTTCTCCTGGAATCAGAAAGAAATGTCACAAATGGTAAACAAGTTAGAATAAGAGAATACCTATTAATAAGAGAAATTATTAAATAAATACATTAATTTTGAAATTAAAACCATTAGATTTCAGTATAAAATTAATAAACTCTTTAATAGTATAAATCAAATATAATAAAAGCTTAGTATGATGAAAATATGAAAAAGTCTGACAGATTATATTCACCAAGCAGTTGTTTGGAAATGAAAAGAATATGGAAAGAAAGAAAGTATTAAGGATAAACTAGCAAACAAACATATTTTTTAAAACAACTATCTTTTCTTGTCCAATCATGAAATATTAATATTCATTTATCTTGTATAAAAATAGAGTGCAGTTAGAAATTAAAATTATCTGTGTGGAGAAGTATTTGGAATATGTAAGAATAATTTCAAAATATATCTGTACATGAAAAAAGAAAATTTTAAAAGTAGCAATAATAACCTACATTTTTTATAGGAAAAAATACATAATAGAAAGTACAGTATTGATTTTTTTAAAGAAATAAATTACAATAGCCCCAAAGCTTGATCTTTCTCTGTTTCTATATACCAAATAAACATTTATTTTTATCATGTACTAAGCCTTTCAAAAGCACCTATTTTTTTAATTAAATACCAATAAATTTGCTTAATGAAAACATTTTTAAACCTTTTTTCTTTCTTATTCCTGTGGATGCAATTTATGAAGTAGCAAATTCTTTAAAATGAGAATAGGTCTGGCTATAGGATATTAATTTTGGTGTTCCAAGTTCATTCAGTATTGTTCTGTATACTTGTCATACTTTAGCAAAGTCAAAGAAAGACTTCACTCAAACCCATGAAGACCTAAATCAGATCATCTCTCACAGAAAATAAAATACTGATAGTTAAATATGCCATGTAATCATACTGGATCTAAGAATTTTATGTTTTTCTGCTGTAATTGGAGAGAAAAGGGATTATCTGAAGGGAATAGATTATTTTTAGACTTTGTGTGTATAATTGACAGCCTGGAATAAAGTATGCACTACAAAGGGAATTGGGGAAGAAAGAAGAAAATGTGCATCAATGAATGAATGAATGAAAATTAATCCTAAAAGTGTTTCCTCAAAAATCTGAATATTGATATTCCATGTGACCCAACTATTCCAGTGCTAGGACTATACCCCCAAGGAAATGGAAGCTGAGACACAAATGGAGATATGTACATCTATTTTTATATTCACATTAGTAAAATGATGGAAACATCCCAAATACCTGTCAACACAGTATATATTGAAAATTGTGGAACACCCACGCAATGGAATACTATGTAGCACGAAGGAAAAATGTTTTGTTTGTTTTTTTAAATACTATATGACATGGGACAGTCTAGAGAGCATTATGCTGAGTGAACTAACTCAGTCTCATAAAGACAAATACTACATAAGACTATCATTGTAAAAATAGAAGGATAATCAGTAAATTGTGTATAATGTCCAAAAGGCTTAAGGGGAAAGGGGAAAGAAGTAGGAAAAGAGAAAGGGTCGAAATCACTAAGAGCAGAATTTAGTGGGTGGGTGGGGTGTTGGGGTAGTGAAGAAATAAGAAAGATTCAATGGGGATTTGAAATGAAATAATAGACATAGATCCATAGCAATTAATTATATAAAATATGATGTATATGAAAGGTACTAAGAAACAAAATATAATGAAAATTAAGTCCAGGCTGGGTTTAGAAGGGGTCGTGGTACTAGGGATATTGTTGCTGATGTTAGATGGATCTTGGCTGAAAGCAGGGAATACCAGAAGAATGTCTATCTGTGTTTCATTGATTATGTAAAGGCATTTGACTGTGTGGATCATAACAAACTGTGGCTGACTCTGAGAAGAATGGGAATCCCAGAACATTTAATTGTGCTAATGCGAAACCTGTACTTGGACCAAGAGGCAGTAGTCAGAACAGAGCAGGGTAACACTGCATGGTTCAAAATTGGGAAGGGTGTAAACCAGGGATGCATCTTGTCTCCATACCTTTTCAACATGTGTGCAGAGCAAATTATCTGAGAAGCTGGGCTCTATGAGGAGAATTGTGGCATCAGGATTGGTGGAAGATCTATTAACAATCTGCGTTATGCAGATGACACAACCCTGCTTGCTGAAATTGAGGAGGACCTCATGCACTTGCTGTGAAGGGTCAAGGACTGCAGCCTTCAGTATGGACTGAGGCTCAATGTCAAGAAGACAAAGATTCTCACCACTGGACCAATTGGCAGCGTCAGGATGGATGACGAAGAGATTGAGAGTGTTCACAGCTTCAGTTTGCTCGGCTCCACAGTCAACACTCTTGGCACCAGCAGTCAGTAAATCAAAAAGCGTATCGCGATGGGAAAGTCTGCTGTTAGGGACCTCTCTAAATTACTCAGGAACAAAGGTGTCTCTCTGGAGACTAAGGTGCGCCTGATACAGGCCATGGTATTTGCAATCGCTTGTTGTGCATCAGAGAGTTGGACAATGACTAGGGAGGACAGAAGGAGAATGGATGCTTCTGAGCTGTGGTGCTGGTGAAGAGTACTGAATGTACCATGGACTGCCAGGAAAACAAACCGATTCATCTTGGAGAGGATTAAACCAAGCTACTCCTTGGAGGCAAGGATTCTGGGGCTTCGTCTGACATACTTTGGACACGTTACAAGGAGGGACGGGTCCTTGGAGAGGGACATCATGCTTGGGAGGGTGGAGGGACAGTGGGGAAGACCCTCTATGAGATGGATTGATTCGGTGACTGGGGTAATCGGGATGGGTGTGTCAGAGGCAGCGCGGTTGGCGCAGGATAGAGCAGGGTTAAGGGCTGTTGTGCATAGGGTCGCTATGAGTCGAAAACCCCTCGATGGCACATAACAACAACAACATTACATAGTCTTACACAGGTATATTAAAGTGATATCTTTCATTATTTTATCCCAGTTGACACCACTTCTTTTACCTACTTGTAACCTATATTCAGTAATATTAATGAAAATGTTCAATAATATCTGCATTCTGTAGGATCTCCTTTCTTGGGAATGATAATAAATATGGATCTCTTGCAGACAATCAGCCAGACATTGACTGGTGAGCATATCCAAGGAAACTTGTCACTTGGTACTTTGTTGATTACGAAAGCCTTTTTTTCATTGATGCCTTCAATTTAGCTTGAACTCCTTCCTTCATTACCATTCGTTCTTGTTCATATGGTTCTTCCTGACATTTTTCTATGTCAACTAATATTTTTGGTGTGATGACAATGTGTATTCCTTCCATCTCTTTTGATACTTCCTAAAACATTCACTATGATTACCACAGTATTCTTCCGTATTACAACTCAAGGCTTAAATGCGTGTTAAATTCTTTCAACATGAGAAATGCTGGGCTAGTTCTCTTTATGTTGTTTAATTTCAGCTCTTTAGACAGTCTATTTTAATACTTTGTCTTGTCTTCTTGAGATACCTTTGTATATTTTCTGTTCATCTCTTTTACTTTGGCATTTCTTCCCTTTGTTTTGTCTTCTCAACACTCTAGTGCAATTTTTCAGAGTCAGAACATCCGTTCTGGTCTTTTTTTCCTCTTTAACAAATTTTTGCTTTCTTATGAATGGTAGTTTTTATATGATCCCATAACTTATCTGGTCTTCCATTTTTAGTTTTTAGTGACTCAAATTTACTCTAGAGGTGATTTTTAAATTCTTATTGGATGGATTCAAGATCTTATTTTGGGTTTTGTAGGCTTGTTTTAATTTTCTTCAGCTTCAATTTGAACTAGCACATAAATAGTTGTTGATTTGTTCCACAGTCAGCCCCTGGCCTGGATTTGACTGCTGATATTGAGTTTCTTCAGTGATTACTTTCACAGGTATAGTCAGTCCGATTCCTATGCACTACACCAGGTGAGGTCCGTGTGTAAAATTGCTGTTTAGGATTTTTCTTTTTTAAAGTATTTGTGACAAATAAATTATTGAACATATAAAATTCAATATCTAGCCTCATTTCTGTCAGCTGGGACCTTACTGTCTAACTTTCATTCCTTCCTCATTGTTTGCATCTTTTGCATTCCTGTCCCCAATAATTTTTAGTGTATCTTGATTAAATATTTGGTCTATAATAGTTCATAGAAAGACTCAGTTTCCCCCATTTCATCTTTAGTTGTTGGTGTGTATTTTTAAATAGTAGCAATATTAATAAGTCCTCCTTGTGTGTATATGGATAGTACCCTATCATTCACAATATTGTACTGTAGGAAACATCATGAAATTGCCTTTTTAATTATGAATGTAACAATTTTCCCTCCATTTTTTATTTCTAGTATAAGATTGTATGATTATCCGATTCAAAGTGGTCCATACTAATCCATCTCAGTTCACTAATGATTGGAATGATTATTTTCATATCTTCTATTTATTTTCCAATCACAGTTTCTCTACATTCATACTTGATACATTGTATATTCCAGTTATTAATGGATGCTTCTGGCTGTTTGTCTTCATTTAGAGAGATTTTCAATCTGGGTTCTAGCTCTAGTAGTATATTCCTCTATTGTTAATAGGGCTTTGAGTGGCTTGTTATTTCAGAAGTGAATGGCCAGGCCTACTTTCTAGTCTGTCTTAATTGGGGACCTCTGCTGAAACCTGTCCACCCTGGGTGACCCTTCTTGCATTGGTAGCACCGCTTCCAGCATCACAGAAACTCACAAATTTTCCCAGTTCATCAAAAAATAAACAAGCATGCATAGACACACCTGTTGTTGTTGTGTACCATCGAGTTGAAACCAATCCATTGCTGACCTCTGGTGGCTTTATAGAGGCAGTAATAATTGTACGAGAGGAGGTTTGCTATCCTCTGCAGAAAAGCTGGTGGAGCACAGCTTCTTGCCAGTAGACCACAAGCTATACACGCCTAAGCTATAAAATAATTGACAACATCAAAGTCATTGCCCGATAAATGAATTTACAAGTAAGTGTTGTAATTCTAAGAGAAATTTATAAATAGTCATACAAATATCATCTCATACTGCAAGAGAGCCTTTTCTGGCCATAGATGAGGTCCATAGTGGCATGGAAGGATGGAGTACCAGATTAGGGTGTTATGCCACAGAAGGTGGCTGAGCTAGAACTTTGGTACTGGTGCTTGAAACAAGGTCCAAAGGCTGCAAGGCCAATATTTCCAAGGGACTCACCCTTATTCCTCATCGACAGATGTCTGCTCCAAGGACCAGGGCCCAAATCTTATGGCTGAAGATTGTCCAAACACACATATGACCGAGAACTGTCGACAAAGAACTGCCAGAAGTTCAGCTGGATTTAGATGAGGGTCTGAAACCAGGGATATCTTTGTTGATGTCAAATGGGTACTGCCTGGAGGCAAAGAATACCAGAAGAATGTCTATTTGTGCTTTATTGACTATGCAAAGTTATTTGACTGTATGTATCACAATAAAGTATGGCTAACATTAAGAATGTGAATCCCAGAACATTCAATTGTGCTCATATGAAACCTAGACCTAGGCCAAGAAGCTGTTGTGCAAACAGAGCAAGAGAACATAGCATGATTTAAAATCAAGAGGTGTGGATCAAGTTATATCTTTTCTCCAAAAAAATCTATAATCTGAGTAAATCACTCAAAAAGTTGGATTCTATGAAGAAGAATGTGGCATTAGCATTGGAGGAACACTTATCAATAGCCTGTGTTAGGCTGTTGGTAGAACCTTGTTTGTTGAAACGAAGGAGGACTTGAAGCACTTGCTTCAGAAAATTAAATGCTATAGCCTTAAATATGGATACAATCCCAACAACAAGAAAAATAACCACCACTGGACCAAGAAACAACATCATGATAGATTGAGAAAAGATTGAAATTGTGGACTCAATTATCTTATTTAGATCCCTTGGTGCTAGCAGTCAGGAGATCAGGAGATGTATTACACTGGGGAAGAAAGCCTTATGTCAGGAGTCCCTTCAAATTAGGGAAATGCAATGATGTCAGTTTGACGATTAAGATGTGCCTGATAGGCCACGATACTTTCAGTCACTTCCTATGCATCTGAAAGTGAGACAATGAATAAGGATGACAGAAGAATAATTGAAGTTTTTATACTGTAGTGTTGGAGAAGCATGCTGAATATTCCAAGGATTGGTAAACAATCAAATATGTCTTGTAAAAGGTGAAGCCAGAGTGCTCTTTGGAGACAAGGATGGCAAAACTTTATCTCATCTACTCTGAGCATATTATTAGAAGGAGCTATTCATTGGAAAGGGATTTCATGCTTGGAAAAATAGAGAAGATCAACAAAAGAGAGGAAGACCCTCAGTGAGGTGGATTGACACAGTGAGTGCAGCAATGGACTTGAGTGTGTCGGAGATGAGGGTGGCACAGGATGAAACAGGGTTCAGATCTATTGTTGGTAGAGTTGCTATTGTCATATTTGACTCAACCACACATAACAACGTAAGTTCCTATATAGATTTATAAGATTCGTTTTTATGATTGGTAAGGAAATTCAGATTCAAGGCATTTTTCATTTTAATTTATAAATATATATGAATTTGAAAATAGCTGCTGTTTACTGAAGGTGGTAATGAAAAATGACAATAATCAATAGAGGTTATAGCTCTCTTGTCTGGGTGCCAAACATCCTGATACTTTTGAGTTTTCTGGCATGGAGCAATTATTCTCTCAGGAGATCTGATCACTGCTGATCAAGTTTAATTCAGTCCAAGGTAAACATATCCTAGTGACATTTATTTCATCCAGATGATGTGCTGGCTGCTAACATAATGAAAAATTTCATACTTACATATGATTAGTTACAGCTTTGTAGCTTTTGTTCACATTTTAGAAATACTTTCCTTA
Organism: Elephantulus edwardii; assembly: GCF_000299155.1. Lineage (NCBI taxonomy): Eukaryota > Metazoa > Chordata > Mammalia > Macroscelidea > Macroscelididae > Elephantulus > Elephantulus edwardii. The sequence goes on from NW_006399850.1 coordinate 11,020,007, forward strand.
CTATACCTATTTTCCTTACATTTTATTAATATAACCACCATTTTACCACTTGATGTGCGAAAATCAGCATGTATTCATATTCCAGCAGAGTGCCTAACAAACCCTAAACAAATCTTTAGTATCTCTACAGATGATTTGCCAATTTGCCTTCTTAATTTTTACCCTACTGAACACACTCCTTACCTTCTGCACTGTCTCAGTTTGTAGGAATGTATCTAATTTAAGCTTAATGGTATATGCATAAGAAGGCTTTTGTTTCTATCATTTATGTCTTTTAAAATAGGTGTTATTAAACAGACTTACAGCCCAACTAAAACAGCATGCTGGCGGTTTTTATGCTTAAATTTCTCAAAATAAGTGAAGTCGGCATTTTTCGAAGTTGAAACATTTGCAGCTAGGAAGTATGATTTGATAAGAGACATGCTGATGTATTGAAAGTTAATGCAGCTTCCAATAGTGACAAATTCATGCCAGGGGAGTGTCTTATATGCAAGGAGAATCTGACTCAACAATCTGAGACTTAAGGTCAATAGATTAAGCTGCGCTAAGATTTGTGGAAGAAAAAAATATACAAAATACATAGATTAGCAAAGTCAGCCTCTTGATTCTTAAGTGTTTAAATTGGGAACTAGTGACAAAAGTGCACTATAGGAGGAGAACTGCTGACACAGAGGCAACCTTTCAACATTAAAACAAAGGTTAAATAAAGATTAAGCTCAGAGCAGCAACATGAGCTCTGGAGACTTTGGGTAGGCAAGATGCCCAGATGTTCTTCCTGATGTTCACGCCTGGTACGTGAGCAAAGGTGAAGGAGGTCGAGTGGGTGGGATGCTGATTGTAGAGATGATGAGGGCCCAGTCATCAGTTACTCTTGTAATCTTTGAGAATAAAGCTATTATTGCTGCCTCGTTAATTGCAGAGTTCCTCAACATATTTCAAAGTCTCTTTTACTTATATCCTTAGAGTCATTGGACTACCAGAATGTTCCTTATAATCATTCCGTGCTTAAGCAAAAATTTCAGTTGCAATCAGAATAAAACAAAAAATAGAGAAATGATTTGTTTTAAGTACATAAGATTTGGAAATATGAGCCCTGTTAAATGATATTTGAGGGATAATTAAAGAATATAACAAGTAGTTTAAATACTGAATTACTGTATTTTAACTGAGATAAAGACTCCTAAGACTGATCTTGATTAAGTGCAGTTTCCACAGTTAGAGGATTACCATCATTATATAGAAGAACTGATGTTCCATATGATTTACCTAAAATGCATGTTTTATTATGTGATCATTTTAAATTTAATTGGATGAAGGATTGTGGTAAAGCAGGAAATCATTTTTATGAATTATAAGGCTTTGCTTCCCATACTTTGGGCATGTTGCTGGGAGGGGCTATTCCTTGGAGAGAGACATGATGCTGGGAAAGGTGGAGGGTCATTAAAGAAGAAAAAGACCCTGAACCAGGTGGACTGACACGGTGACTGCTGCAATGGGCTCTTGTGCCTCAGGAAGCGTGAGGTTGGGACAGGAAGGAACAGGGTTCAGAGGGTCACTAGCAGCTGACTCACCAGCAGCTAACAACCATACATCTAAGGAGCACATGGCACATGGGGGTTTTGTCTTCTCCTCTCCCCAGTTTTTATAAGCTTCTTAGGCAAACTCATAAACCTGGGTGACAAAGAGATAATTCAATTCATTTTTTCTGTTTCTGTTTCTGTCTCATGGAATTAACGAAAAATATCCTTTCTTACTTTTGCCAACTCAAATTAGGCAGAAATAAAATTTCCAAAATCAATATTTTCTACAAATTACAATAATCTCACTCAAAAATTCTAATCTATGATAATCATAACCAGCGAGCTCTAGTGGCTAACTGGTAAGAAACTGTACAAATTTTTGAAATCCAAAAACCACACAATTCAAATCCACCAGCTTCTCTGAGGGAGAAGGATGGACAGTCTCCTTCTTTGTGATTAACTGCCTTTGACACTTTTATTAAACTCTATGTGTAAACCTGCTGGAGGGTGAGCTATGTGTCGGTTCACCAGACAGCAAACAACAACAACAACAATAATAATAAACTCAAAATCCAATCCCATGGCTACAAATTTAAAACTGATTTAGAGTCCCTTCCACTGGGCTTCCAAAGCTGTGCATCTTTACTGAAAGAGACGAGGCATCTTCTACCGAGTTATTAGTCACTATGAACCACTGGGGTTTTTTTGCTAATAAATCATGTTATATACTACACACTGTTGCTGTTATGTACCGTAGAATCAGAACTGACACATAGCTGACCCTCCAGTGGGTTTTCAGAGGTGGTTAACTACATGAGAGGGGATTGTCCATCATCCTGCAGAGCAGCTGGTGGGATTATAATCTCATGTTTTTTGGATTGCAGCACAACTTCTTGCCACTGGTAGGCAAGCAGAGATAGGGCTCCTAAATAGTCAATGCTTAAGCTCGAAATGTTGTTGTGGTGGTGTTGTTGGCCATCAAGTCAAAAACGACTCTATGAATACAAGACCTGATGCTTTTCCATAACTATCATTGTTTCTCCAAGTTCATAGAGTTTCCAGAGGCATGTGGTTTAGGAAGTGGATGCCACTCCTGCTTCCAAACCTGTTACACAACTGGGAGCTCCACCAAACCCTGTCCACAATGACACAAGGCTCAGCATCGCAGTAAACCCAGGTTACTTCATACAGTACATTGACAAAGAGTGATGTGCAAAGTGGAAGAGTGTTCCTCCAGATATAACAGCACTAATGTCATTTAGCAGTGGTTTAATAGCGATTTGAATAAGACTCAGAGTAAGCTTTGCAAAAAAGAACTGAACTCTGTTCTATAAATAACATCATTTCTGTACATTTATAGACTTTAGAGAGTTTGTAGCAGCGATTTATTCATACGTACATACTTTGGACATGTTTCAAGGAGTGACCGGTCCTTGGAGAGGGACATTATGCTTAGGGGGGTGGAGGGACAGCTCAGGAGAGGAAGACCTTCAGTGAGATGGATCGATTCAGTCACTGGAACAATGGCGTAGGTGTGTGGGAGACAATAAGGTTGGCACAGGATAGAGCAGGGTTGAAGGCTCTTGTACATAGGGTTGCTAAAAGTCGCTGGTGACTCAATGGCACATAACAATAACAAAAATATCTTTATAAGAGATATTTCTCTATCCATGACTACTCCTAAGATATGAAACTTGGTAACAGTATTTGAGCAGAGAACCTCACTTCCTTTCCTTTACTTGATATATACAGAAATAAAGACCAAAAATGCTGTTTTTAGTCAAATACTGTTTACGGTAATTGAAATTGTGACAAGCAAAAAATATTCTATTTTTCTGTGAAGAGTTCAATCATAGTACATGTTTTATTAGGGTCACAGTGCATTCAACCCAAAGTCAAGCAAAAGCAGAAACTAAAAGCTCTGCAGAGAGTATGGTCCAGAGATTATAGTAAATGTTCACTGAAAAAGCAAATAGAAACAGTAGGCAAGAAAATATCATAGAAGTGTACACAGAACCAAATGAAGTAGAGGGTGAGAGGAAGAGAGAGGTAAGAAAAGAGGATAAAGCACTCACAAAACCATGAAGAGATCAGAAAGAAAACCACAAAAATAGAGATAAAAAATTTCTAAGAGCAAGAATCTGTTATCTCAGCAAACAGGATAGGAGGAACAGTCTTTAAGAGCAAAAATGTATACATGGCATAATCTTGCTTGCTGAAAATGAGGAAAATTTGAAGAACTCACTGATGAAGATAAAAAATTGAAACCTTAGTCTGGATTACCTATCAACATATTGAAAAAATGTCTCAATTGAGATCAGAAATGATTGACATTGTCATGGATTTTGAGTCTATTGTCAACACCTATGAAAGGCTAAAAAAAAAAATTTAAAAGAATGTATTGCAGTGGGAACATCTGCTACAAAAGATCATTTTAAGATATTTCAAAAGGAAAGATATCTCTGAAGACTAAAGTGTGCCTTACCAAAGTACGGTATTATCAATGACCTCATGAAACAAGGTAAAGAATAGTAAATTCTGGAAAAATTGATATCTTTGAAGTATAATGATATTGGATAGACAATTAAATATGCTATGAACTTCCAGGAGAATTAACATATCTGTCTTAGAAGAAGTACACCTGAAATACTCCATATAAGCAATGATGAGAGATTGTCTCATGTACTTCGAAATACATTACCATGAGTGATTAGTTTATGGAAAAAGATAATATTGTTTGATAAATTTTGAGGTCAGGGAAAATGAGGATTACCTGTAATGTGATAGACTGAAACAGTATGTAAAAGAATAGGCTGAATCATACAGCAATAATTGTGATGATGGCACAGGTCTTGGTTTTGTTTTGTTGTACACAAGGTTGCTATAAGTTCAGATGGAACTGAGAATGCCTACAATAGTCTACTAAAAGAGCCAATCTTGTTGTTAGTTGATGTTATGTACCTTGGAGTCAGAACCAATCCATATCTGACCCTCCACTGGGTTTTCAGAGGTAGTTAATTGCACAGGTGGAGATTACCCATCCTTCAGTGGATTCTAAATGTGTGCCCTTGGAAATGCAGCAGCAGAGCCAATAATTGGTGAAAAAAAAGGAACATCTTTGGTCAGGTACTAACTAACAATTTGGAAACTGGAGACCACCCAACAGGAGTGGCATCCACTTCCTAAACAATATGCTCCTGGAAACTCTATGAAGTTTCATAAATAATGATAATCATAGAAAGGCTTCAGGACTATGGTTCATAGGGTCACTATGAGTCATGCTTGGCTTGATGGCAATCAACAACATATATATGTATATATATAT
>NW_006399850.1:11024951-11026314 GCF_000299155.1 Elephantulus edwardii
TTGCCAACTACATCTAAATAAAATAAATGAAATTTTCATTTTATACCTGTTTACTTACAAGGTTTATATACATTGTTTTTCACACACAGTCTTTCCCATTTCTTTTTTTCACTCCTCCACCCATCAAATTGTGCGACCCTATGATTATTTACTTCCTACTCCCACCCAGCCTCACTCCTCTGCTCCTATCCTCCCCAACATGGAACATCAAACACATTCTTTTTTTCCTTCTCTTTTTCTTTTTTATTATTAATATTAAAGTTTACAGAGATTTTGCATTTCCACTCATTCATTGTTGCACTTTTCTCCCTGACCACCCTCCCCCCGCCCCCAGTCTGCTCTTCCCTTTGAAAAGTAAAAGAAAAATTCTTTCTTTGTTATACAATCCCTCCCTCCAAGTCCACTCCACTATTCAGTCTTCATTCTAGACTCCTATCATGACAATAATACCTAATCATTTGTCCCTTTCAAACAGTTATCTTCCTCATCTCTTTCAATGCACTATACATAATTTATCCCATCTTTCTCAGTCTCCCCCAACCCTGATATCAGTCTGGTTTTACAACAGTGGCACTATGCAGTATTTATCCTTTTGTGAATGAATTATTTCACTCAGCATAATGTTCTCTAGGGTCACCCATTTTGTATATTTCCTGAGTTCCTTTTCTTTTCCAATGCAGCATAGTACTCCACTGTGTGAATATACCTCAGTTTCTCTATTCATTCATTTATTAATGGGCACTTAAGTTGTTTTCAACTCTTTGCTATTGTGAACAAAACCACGATAAACATATTCTACAATAATGGTCTTAAACAGTATTTGTCCTTATGGGACCGAGTTAGTTCACTGACATTAATGCTCTACAGTCTCTCCCGACTTAGGCAGTGATATACAAAATCATTTCTCCTATGTGCTGTGTAATATTCTATAATGGAATGTACCATAATTTCTCAATCATTCCATTGTGGTTGGACATTTGGGCTATTTTTATGTTCTTGCTATGGTGAATAACACGGTTATATGTACAAGTCTCCTTTTGTGCCACAGCTCTCATTTTCTCAGGGTATATTCTGAGTAATGGAATAGCTGGGTCATGTGGAATTTCTATGTTCAGGTTTTTGAGGAAATGCCTTCTAGAATGATCATACCATTTTCAATCACACAATCGGTATATAAGTGTTCCTATCATGCCTTGCTACGCTTCAGTGCAACCTCTCTAAAGTCCTGAAGAGCATTGGTGTCTCTCTGGAGACTAAGGTGCATCTGATAGAGGCCATGGTCTTTGCAATCACTTGTTATGCATCAGAGAGTTGGACAATGACTAGGGAGGATAGAAGGAGAATTGATGCCTTTGAGCCATGG
>NW_006399850.1:11026414-11027348 GCF_000299155.1 Elephantulus edwardii
CTTTTTCAATCTATATGCATAACAAATCATTCAGGAGGCTGGGCTTTATGAAGAGGAATGTGGCAATAAGATTGGAGGAAGGCTCATCAATGAACAACATTATGCAGATGATACAACCTCGCTTGCTGAAACTGAGGCAGACCTGAAGCACTTGCTGAAAAAGGTCAAGGATCAAGAAGACAAAGATTTTGACTACTGGTCCAATAGTTAGTACCATGAAGTATGGAAAAGAAATTAAGGCTGTTAACAGTTACAACTTTATTGGCTCCACAATCAACAATTTTGGCAACAGCAGTCAGGAAATCAAAAGAAGAACTGCATTAGATAAATCTGCTGTCATAGACCTTCCCAGAGTATTAAAAAGCCACTATGTCAGTCTAGAGAATAAGGGGCACCTGATTCAGGCCATGGTCTTTGCAATTCCTTGCTATGGTTCAAAGAGCTGGACAATGACTAAGGATGATAGAAGAAGAATGTATGCCTTTGAGTTGTGGTGCTGGAGAAGAGTCTTGAACATACCATGAACCACCAAGAAATCATCAAGATCTGTCTTAGAGAGATTAAAACCAAGTTTCTCCTTGGATGATAAAATTTTGAAGTTCTGTCTTATACACTTTTGGCATGTGGCCAGGCAAGACTGATCCTTGAAGAAGGACATCATGCTCAGAAGTTTGGTGGGACAGTGCAAGAGAGAAAGACCGGGGTTGAATGGATTGATAAAGTAACTAAGGCAATGGAGGTAGGTGTGGTGTCTGTGTCAGTGAGACTGGCTCAGGACAGGGCACACGTGAGGACTGTTGTACAAAGGGTCACTAAGTGTTTCAACCAACTTGACAGCATTTAACAGCAACAACAGTAAATTGAAAGAAATTTATTTTTTTAGAGTTGATAATTGCTTTATTTTATTTAATTTATTATTAATTTCAATGAAAAT
>NW_006399850.1:11027608-11034318 GCF_000299155.1 Elephantulus edwardii
GACACATAACAACAACAATAACATCATGCCGCATTTAAAAGGCAACTATTGATAAAACTTTAGAGCACAAGTCTATCTACTCCTCACAGGGTTGTCATATGTAGAATCAACTAAGTGGTAACCAGTGAGTTGGTAATGGTGATGAATGTAACAAAACACAGGTCATGTTTGTTGTTGCTGTTGTTGTTGAGTTCCATTGAGTTGAATATGACTCACAGAGAGCCTATGAACAGTGGATCAAAATCTTATCCTATCCCATGCCTTCTTCACACTTTCTGACATATTAAGGCCATTGTGGCAGTCACCATTTCAATCCACCGGGTTGAGGGGTTTCCTCTCCTTTGCCAATGCTTCATCCTTCCAAGTGTCATGTCCTTCTCCAAGGAATAGCCCCTCCTAGCAACATGTCCAAAGTATGTGAGGTGAAGCCTCATCATATTGCCTCCAAAAAGCACTTGGCTACACCCTCTCCAAGACATATGTGTTTGTTCTCTTGACCATCCAAGGGATGCTCCGTGCTCTTCTCCAAAACATATCTCAAAGGCATCAATTCTTTGTTAATCCTTATTCATTGCCCAGCTCTCAGATGCTTAACAAGTGAATGGAAAGACCATGAACAGAATCAGATGCACCTTAGTCCTCAAACTGACAGCATATTCCTCAATACTTTGGATAGCTTTCTAACTGCAGACTTACCCAGTACAATGTGTCTCCTTATTTCCTGATTGCTGTTATCAAGTGTGTTAATTGTAGATTCAAGTAAGATAAAGTTGTTGAGAGTTTCTGTGTCTTCTCCATCCATCATGATGTTTTCTATTAGTCCAATGGTAAGAATCTTTGTTTACTTGACATTGAGATACCATCCGTTATTTAAATTTGGAGTAGATAATTAGAGATCACAGCATGAACTAATTTAGACTTAATAACTTTAAACTTAATCTTATAACTAATCTTATGAGTTTATTTATGAGTATTATTCTATTTATGAGTAGTATTCTATTCAACAACATTTAACAACAACAGTCCTAAACCATGCAAACCATCCAACAAACCAAATAACTAATTAAAAACAACAACAACAAACCAAAAACCAAAACAAATCCACAATCCAGCAAGCGTTTTCCTCAGTGTAGTTTTTACTGTCTTTAGAAACTGAAGCTTTACCTTTTTAGCTCAATTTCTGAATCCTCCTTTTTCCTCTAAGACTTTGTGGTACTTCCTTCTCATTTTTCCTTCATTCAGAACTGTCATTCTCTTGGACTCTCTCAGAAAACTTCAAATCCTCCCAATTTTATTTTGTAGAGCAAATTTGAACAAATTATACCTAGTGAAAGCAAAATTCAGTTTCTAATATGCCTGAAACAGCAATTTTTGTAGTATCTATATTTTTTCTGACCCGTAATTCCTCCAGAGTTTTAATCCCTTTGCTCTAAGTGCTGTCAGCCTCAAATCCTCCATCAAAGACTTTTCCAAAGAAGCCCAAAAGCAAAATACAATTATAACTGCTTGTGGCTTGTATTGAGGATTCAAATTCCTGAGGAAGGCAGGTAAAGGTGAAGTATACAAAAAATCTCAAAAACAACAATTTTACAGAAGATATACACAGAGATAGAGAAACAACACAGTAAAATAAACATAGATTGCAGACATTTAGAACACTTGAGAACATTCTCAGAGAATGTTATGTTACAGACAATTTTACACAAAGATTCCTAATCAGAGATCCTCTACATTGGTGCCAAGGAAAGTAAAATTGACAGGAATTTGTCAGAGTATTTTTGTCGACTTCTCTCTCTGATTTAGTGATGTTTATATGTTAATTATCACAGATTCATTGTTGTTGTGTACTGTCAAGAGGAGTACAACTTAAAGCAACTGTATAAACAACAGGTCTGAATCCTGTCCTATCCTGTGCCGTCCTCCTGATAGCTGACAGAGTTGAGCCCTTCACAGCTTGCATTACATCATTTCATTGAGTTAATACGTTTCCTTGTGTGGAGTTTGAATGGCTTTATTAATTGTGAGCATGTGTAGGTTTCTTATGAGTTGAGTAAAACTCATAGCTACCCGATGAATGATAGAGCTGAACATTTTCCTATTGTCCTGTCCTGTGTCAGTCCATCTATTTGAGGGACTTCCTCTCTTTCACTGATCCTCCACCTTCCCAAGCACGACATAACTTTTCATGGAATAACATCTCCTAACAACATTTCCAAAAGATTTAAGTAGAATCTTCATCATCTTTACCTCCAACTAATACTCTTGCTGTATTTTCTCTAAGACTCATCCATTTTTTTGGCAGTCAATGGGATATTCAGCATTTCTTCAATACTACAGTTTCAATTCTTACACAATGTCCATCCTTATATAATCTTCTTTAGAATATCTTATATAGTTATTTTATAATTTAATATGAATAACTTGGAAATAGGGAAATTAAGTTCATAACTAACAAGACATTGCACCATATACTTATTTAGAAATTATTATTTTTATGCAAAACTGAAGTTTCTAAAATCTTAAATTGATTTCCTTAGGTTTTTTTTTTTTTTACTTCTTGTTGTTATGTGCCATTGATTCACCTGCCGCTCATAGCAACCCTATGGACAACAGCTCTGAAGCCTGCTTTATCCTGAGCCAACATTATTGTCTCTGGCACACATACTACCATTACCGCAGTCACTGAATTACTCCATCTCATAGAAGGTCTTCCTCTCTTGCTGTCCTTCCACTCTCCCAACAATATCATCCTCTCCCAAGACCAGTCCCTCCTTGCAACATATCCAAAGTATGTCAGATGGAGTTTCAGAATCCTTGACTCCAAAGAGCAGCCTGCTTTCACCCTCTCCAGGTTGAACCTGGTTTTCTCTTAATAGTCCATGATATATTCAATACTCTTCTCCAGCATCACTGCTATAAGACATTAATTCTCCTCTATCATCCCTCATCTTTGTCCAGCTTTCGTATGCCTAGCAAATAATTGTGAAGACCATGGCCTGGACCAGGCACATCTTAGTCTCCAGACTGACATCATTGGTCTACATTACTCTGAAGAGGTCCCTTACAGCTGACTTTCCCAATGCAATTCATCTTTTGATTTCCTGGCTGCTGGTACCAAGAGTGTTGATTGTGGAGCCAAGCAAATTGGAACTATTAGCAATCTCAATCTCTTCAACATCTATCATGATGCTACTCATTGGCCCAGTGGAGAGAATCTTTGTTTTCTTAATATTGAGCTTCCTCCAATCCTGATGCCACATGTCTCCTCATAGAGCCTAGACTCCTAGATGATCTACTCTGCATATAAATTAAAAATGTATGGAGGTAGGACACATTCCTGGTGTACATCCTTCCTGCTTTTAAATCATGCAATGTTTCCTTACTCTGTTCTGATAACTGCCTCCTGGTGCAAGTATATACGTTTTGTATAAGCACAATCAAGTGTTCTGGGATTCTCATCCTTCTCAGGGTCAGCTACAGTTGGTTGTGATCCAGTCAGATGCCTTTGCATAGTCAATGAAACACAGATAGACATTTCTCTAGTACTCAAGAAATGTTAAAAAAAATCATCTTTATGTAAGACTAGCAGAATTTTATTTTGCAAATTTTATTTAAAGTGACACATTTGTACATAAACAATGTAAACTTCAGAATTGAAAAGATTAAGTAGACATAATTTAACTCCAGTCTGAGGTGACATAAAGAGAGAAGTTGGTCACTGAGTAGAAGGCTTTTGAGTCTGCCGCCTGTGATACTAAGAGCCTAACTTATGAGACCTAGAATCAAGGCATAGTTTCTTACCCTCTCCCCTAGTAGGCAGTTGGTATATTTGACACAATAGTTTTGGGCAAGAACGTTGGACTTGGTGGAATATGTCATTTCCACCCCCTTTTCTTTTATATGAGCCACATAAAAACAGGCCTTCAAAATTAGTTGCTGACAGTAATGTCACATTTTCATTTTTGGACAAACATTTTGTTCTTTCTGTGCTTCAGGAGTGCATATAATATAAAGCTTCTGTTAATAATATTTAATATGCTGACAGCTTTTTAGAATAAGCATTTAAATTATCATAGTAAGTATACCCCACGGATCATTTGAACAAAAATAATAACCAGATTAATTTTTAAAGTTTAGACAATATTTTTTCTAAAAATAAAATAAAATAATTCATTATTTATAGGACAATTTATTGTTTACCAAAAATTGAGAAGTTACATAGAGTTCCTATTAAACCCTGTTCCTCCCACAAATTTTCTCCTTTACTGTATTGATACATTGTAGTTGTTTTTAAGTGCCATCCAGTCCTAGTTGACTCATAGCGACCCTATGAATGAAAGACCTGAACACTTGTATAACTTTGGTTGAATCTCCATGTTCATAGAGTTTTCGGGGGCAAGCCATTTTGGAAGTAGATGCCACTTCTGCTTCCAAGCTTGTTTTAATCGGGAAGCTCCACCAAACACTGCCCACGATGGGTAACCATCATCACATCTGGCACATTATCAGTGTTTAGCATCCATCAAAATACTCTAGTAAGGCCTATAAATGCAGTTTTAAAAATTTTATATAGCTATAGCTATAAATAGAGAGATATAGATAGAAAGAGATAGAGATAGATTAGATATAGATTAGATATGGATATATTTCCCAAATAAATGTAGTAAGATGATATAACTATTTCACTAAAGGGAACAGCAATGCAATGGTTACTGCTAATAATACTGAAATTATTATAATTGTTTTGGTCAAAGCATCTAATTTAATAGTCACCCCAACCCTGATAGAGGATATGATCCTTATTTTACAGATAAAGAACCAAGTAGCATACATTTGATCAAAGGAATACTTTACGAAAGCAAGCAGGGAAATGGTAATAAGAGAAACAACAGATAACTGATGGCTTAAGTAGCTACCTAATACGCTAAAAAGAGTAAATAAAAACTATCATTCTTTTAATACTCTTTAATATTCATTCACTGAAAAGAAAGAATGTCAAATTTATCTAAGTTTTTTTTCCTATTTCTGTGTAAGATATTACTTTGATCTATGTCTGCCACAAATTACAGAATGACATACAGAGGTTTACAAATATTGTTACCACTCATCCTCAACTAAAAGCTCTGTAAAAGGAATCCAGAGTTCAAAAAAGGACCGTGGAAGAGAGAAAATGAAGTAACACAAATAGTACTATACTTTTTAATCTTTCAATAAATAAATCAGTTTGATTAACACATAGTGCTCAGTACTGTGAGTATTAAGTTCTCATCCTTAACATACTCACACATTCTTTAAAAATAATATTTTTGTAATATAAACGAATACAGTTATGTGGAAATAAGAAAGTTATACATTATGATACATTATTATCAATGACACTTTATGTTTTGAGTTGGTATTCACTTTTAGTGTTGTACATTTCAATAGGTTTTGAAAAATGTATTATTGCCAAGTATCTGTCATTACAGAATCACACCAAATACTTTCATAGCCATAAAAAAAATTGTTTTGGTCTACTCTTTTCACTCTATTTCCATGAAATTCAAGACAATTATTGATATATTTTACCCTTTTTTTTCTATTTGTACTATCTCTGTGGTTTTGTCTTTCCCAAAATGCCACATAGTTGAAATCTAAAATATATGGTCTATTAGTCTGGGTTCATTCAATTGGCCATATGCATTTAAAGTCACTTTAAATACACGATTCTTTATGATAGATCTTTTCTTTCTCACTAAAATCAGACATCCATTTTGATCTTTTCTTCCTCCTCTGTCTTTTTAATGCCCTTTTGCACTCTTCCTGGATAATACTCTTAATATTCTCCCACAGCTCATCTTGTCTTAGCTTATTGCTGTTCAAGGCCTCAAAACTTTACCTGGTATTTTTCTGAAATTCAGATGGGATAGATTCAAGGTCACATTTTAGTTCCTGTGGATTTGATTTAATTTTCTTTAACTTCAGCTTGAACTTGCATATGTGTAGTTGCCAAAGCATAGGGAATAATTAAAGATATTAAGGAGCTAGACAGAGATTTCAAAAGGCAGTGCAGGAAGACAAAGTAGAATATTACAATGAAATGTGCTGGAGTCAGAAAATCAAAAAGGTGAAACTCACTAAGCTTTTCTCATGCTCAAGGAACTGAAGAACAAATTCAAACCTCAAGTTTCTATACTTGAGGGTGCTCTAGGCAGAATATTAAATGATCCAGGAAGTATTAAAAGAAGATGGAAAGAGTATACAGAGTCATTGTACCAAAAGGAATAGGCAGAATTTCATGAAACATCATATGAGCAAAAGCCTATGGTGATGAAGGAAGAAGTTCTAGCTGCTTTGTAAAAATTGGCAAAAAGTAAGGCCCCGGGAATTGATGGTATACCAATTGACATATTTTAGCTAACAGATGCTGCCCCAGATGTGCTTGCCAAGTTGTGTCAAGAAATCTTCAGGATGACAACTTGGCCAACTGACTGAAAGAAATCTATATTTGTTCCCATTCCAAAGAAAGGTGAGCCAACAGAGTGTGGAAATTATTGAACAACACATAAACAGACAACTTCCAGAAGTGCAGGCTGGGTTTAGAAGGGGTCTTGGTACTGGGGATATTGTACCGAATGTTAGATCAATCTTGGTTCAAAAATGGGAAGGGTGTATGCCAGGGATGTGTACTATCTCCAAACCTTTTCAACCTATATGCAGAACAGATTATC
>NW_006399850.1:11037187-11057602 GCF_000299155.1 Elephantulus edwardii
TATTATATTTTCATAATAATGGCATCAGTAATGACTTATCTTTCAAATCCAAATAGCAATCTGTGTTTTCTCATTTATTTACTTGTTAGTGCGGCCCGAAGTTTATAAACTTATTGATCTTTCTAGTTTTACTCATTCTTTCCATTGTTATTTTTAATTTTAGTGTCTTCTGTCTGAATATTTTACTGGTCCTTTCATTTTCTTATTTTGTACTAATTTTACCCTCTTTATAGCATCTAGAGTAGGAACTATACATTATACATGTAAGATATTAATTCATTCATAACACATGCTCCAAATTATAAACCATTTTTCAAGGACTTCATTAATTAATATTCACAAATTCTTATTAATTGCATTTTCATTTTAACTTATTTTAAAATATTCATAAATTTCTCTTGAAACATATTTTAACCTATTATTTAGAAATATATTGTTTATTCTACACATGCTTTTTATTTTTTCCATTTATTATTGTGAGTTATAGCTTAATTCAAATGCAATCTGAGGTCACATTTTGTATCATTTTTAATTTTTTTTTCTTAAAAAGATGGCCAAGAATGTTGTTTATCTTGGTAAATCTTTCTTGAGAGTTTAAGAAGATTATGTATTCTGCTATTGTTGGGTCAAGTAATCTATACACGTCAATTGGTTTCAGTTAATTGATGATATTTGGTTGAAAAATTCTCACTGGTTTTTTTTTTAATAACTCCATTGATTCATACATAGTCCTATTTTCAGCTATAATAGTGAACTTGTCTGTATCTCCTAACACATGTACTCATTTTTGCCTTAGATATTTCGGCATTCTATTTTTAAGTGCATATTCATCTAAGTTTGTTTTATTTTGTTGGAAAATAAATCCCATCATCATGCTGGTGGTGTTGCTGTTCTCTGCCACTGAGTCAAAACCAACCCATAGCTGGCCCTCTAGTGGATTGTCAGAGGCAATTAATCACACAGAGATTGCCCATCCTTCTCCTTTAGTGCAGCTGGTGGATGCGATCTGTGTGACTTTGGGACTGCAGTGCAACTTCTTATCACTAGGCCATCACTGTAATACAGTTAGGTAAGTAAGATAATTTTCTTTGTTCTGAAATAAGTATTGTCTGAAATTGTATACTTAATGACATATTTCAAGCAGCAGATGCAGCCCTCGATGAGTACCACTGTTTGTACCAGGAAACTTGGAAGATAGCTAAATGACAAACTAAAAGAAATTTGATATTTGTTGCAATTCCTAGAAAATATGACATAATATAATGTGGAAATTATTGAACAGTATAATTAATATTATATGCAAGCAAAAGCTTGCCAGTGATCATTCAAAAATTACCAGAACACTACATTGGAAAGAAACCTACCAGAGTTTAGAATAGGCAATAGCACCAGCAATCATTACTGAGACCAGATGTATCTTAACTGAAAGCAGAAAATACCCAAATAAAGTCTACTTGTGATTTATTAATAATGCAGAGGGATTTGAGTGTGTGGAACACAGCAAATTATGGTTAATTTTGAGAAAAATGAGATTCCAGAACCTTTACTGTGCTTATGTGAAACCTATACCTAGACCAAGAAGCTGTTGTCTGAACAGAGCAAGGGAAAGCTATATGGCTTAAAATCAGGAAAGATGTGCGTCAAGGCTGTGTCCTTTCTCCATACCTATTCAATCTGTATGTAGAACAAATAATTGGAAAAACTGAATTATATGAAGAAGAATGTGGCATCAGAATAGAAGGAACACTCAACAACCTCTATTATTATGCAGATGACACAACCATTCTTGTGGAAAATGAGGAGGACTTGAAATGCATGCTACAAAGGAGTAAAGAGCCTTCAAGAAGGGTTACATCTCAACATCAAAAAAACAAAAATCCTCATCACTGGGCCCATATCATGATAGAAAGATGAAGAAGAGAGAGAAATTTTCAATTACTTTGTCTTGCTTGTATTAATCTTTATCCAGAAACTACTAGAGCAACACGTCAACAGAGAACTGCCAGATGTGTAGGCTGGATTTAGAAGAGGCCATAGTACTAGAAATATTGTAGCTAATGTTAGATGGACCTTGGCAGAAAGCAGAGAATACCAGAAGAATGTCTATCTGTGCTTCATTGACTATGCAAAGGATTTTGATGGTGTGGATCAAAACAAACTATGGATGACTCTGAGAAGAGTGGGAATCCCAGAACATTTGATTGTGCTTGTCATGAAATCTATACTTGAACCAAGAGGCAGTTGTTGGAATAGAGCATGGAGGCACAGCCTGGTTTAAAATCAGGAAAACTGAGCACCAGGGATGTATTCTGTCTCCATAATTTTACAATCTGTATACAGAACAAATAATCTGGAACGCTGGGCTGTGAGGAGGAATGTGGAATCAGGATTGGAGAAAGATTCATCGACAATCTGTGTTATGAAGATAACACAACCCCGTTTGCTAAAACTGAGGAGGACCTGAAGTGCCTGCTGCAGAAGGTCAGAGACTGCAGTCTTCAACATAGATTGAAGCTCAACATCAAGAAAACAAAGATTTTCAACAGGGGGCAATTGGCAGCCTCATTATGGATGGCAATGAGATTGAGATAGTTAACAGTTTTAGCTTGTTTGGCTCCACAGTCAACAATCTTGGTACCAGTATCCAGGACATCAAGAGATGAATTCCAATTGGAAAATTAGCTGTTAAGGACCTCTACAAAGCACTGTAAAGCAACGACATCAGGCTGGAGTCTAAGGTGTGCCTGATCTGGGCTGTAGTCTTTGTATATGCATGCTATACTTTGGAGAGCTGGACATTGACTAGGGATGATAGAAAGATAATTGATACCTTTGAGCTGTGGTGCTAGACAAGAGTGTTGAATATACCATGGACTGCTGGAAGAACAAACAAGTTTGTCCTGAAGAGAGTGAAACTGGACTGCTCCTTGGAGGCAAGGATTCTGGACCTTTGTCTGACATACTTTGGGCATGTTGCAAGGAGGGACTGGTCCTTGGAGAGGGACATCATGTTTGGGAGAGTGGACGGATGGAGCAGGAGAGGAAGACCTTTGATGAGATGGATTGATTCAGTGATTGGGGTAATGGGAGTGGGTGTGGCTGAGATGGTGAGGTTGGCACAGGATAGAGCAGGGTTTTGGTCCCTTGTACATAGGGTTGCTATGAGTCACAAGCAACTTGATGTCACATAAGAACAACAACTCATTGCACCAGCAGCTAAGAAAATCTGCTGTCAGGGACCTGTCTAAAGTGCTGAATCACAATATTGTCAGTTTGAAGATTAAATCTTACCTCATCTAAACCATAATTTTTTAAAAAAAATTATTATACTAGTTTATTTACAAAATTCAAATAGATTGTTTTCCTGAGCAGATTCTTGCAATTTCCCTTACCCACCACCCATCAAATTGTACAACCCAATGATTATTACCCCTCCTCCCTGCACATCCTTATCCTTCTGCTTCCACCTCCCACCTGCTTGGATCCTTATACTCATTCTACAATAATGATTTTATGCAATATTTGTCCTTATGGGACTGAATTAGTTCACTCAGCATGATGTTCTCCAGTCCCTCCCAAGTTAGATATAATTTATAAAATTATTTCTCCTGCATGTTGAGTTGTTTCCCATCGTGTGAATGTACCATAATTTCTCATTTCATTTGTGGTTGAACATGTGGGCTGTTATCAGGTTCTTGCGATGGTGAATAATGCTGCTATGAATATTGATGCACAAATCTCTGTGCCTCAGTTCTCTTTTTGTAGGGGGGGAGGGTGTATATTCCAAACAGTGGAATAACTGGGCCATATGGAATTTCTATGTTCTGCTTTTTTGAGGAAGCCCCAAAGTTCCTTTCAGAATGGTTGTACCATTTTTCAGTTCCACCAACAAGGTATAAGTGTTCCTTTCTCTCCACATCCTTTCCAAAATTTATTACTTGCTGCCTTGTTAAACTTTGTCACTTTACTAGACTGAGATGATACCTCATTGTGATTTTGATTTGCATCTCTCTTATTGCTGTCTAGCTTGACCATAAGGCACCATGATCTTTTTGATGACATACTATGCAGATGAAAGTTAAATAATGAATAAAGATGACGGAAGAACCAATGTCTTTGAGTTGTGATGTCAGAGAAGGCTGTTGAATGTACCATAGACTGCCAAAAGAATGTATTTCTTGGAAAAGATGCAGCCAGTGTGCTTCTTGGAGGCAAGGATGGTAAAACTTCTTCTCATTTATCTTGCACATATCGTTAAAAGAGAGGATATTTCTTGGATAAGCACATCGTGCTTGGAAGGATCAATGAAGGAAAGGAAGACCCTCAATGAGAATAATTGACACAGTGACCCTAACAGTGGGCTCAAGTATGCCAGAGGTCAGAATGTCACAGGACAGGGGAAGGTTCAGATTTATTTTTCATAGAGTAGCTATGAGTCATAGTCACCTCAAAAGCACTTAATAACAACAAAAATCTCTCTTATGATCTGTTAGACTTTTATATTTTTCTTTATCCTTTTACTTTCCTTATATCTCCTTTTTAGTTGGTGTGTTTAATCTATTAAAATTTATTATTGATAGATACGATTAATAGCTAACATGTTTTTGTTGTTGCTTTTGTTGTTGTTGTTGTTATGTGTCATCGAGTCGAGTACTGCCCACGGCAACACTATGGATAACAAATGTGAACCCTATCCTGTGTCCTATTCTGTTCTATGCTCATACTTCCTTACACACTAGACTGTATTGTTGCAGTCACACTGTCAATCAACCAATTTGAGAGTATTTCTCTCCTTTGTAGACTCACTGTCTTTCTGAGCGTCATGTTCCTTAACAAGGAATAGCTCCTTCTAGCGACATGCCCAGAGTATGTAAGGTGAAGGTTTATCATCTTTACTCCAAAGAACGCTCTGGTTATATTTTCTCCAAGACACATCTGTTAATTATTTTAGCAGTCCATGGGATATTCAGTATTCCATTTCAACCTCATAGCTCTAAGCTCTTGTTTTTCTGTCTTGTTTATTCATTATTCAGCTCTCAGGTGCCTAACAAGTGATTGGAAAGACAATGGCCTGGATCAGTTACACCTTAGTCTTCAACCTGATGTCCTTCCTCCTCCATAACTTGGCAAGGTCCCTAACTGCAGATTTTCCCAGTGCACGTCATCTCCTGATTGCCTGACTCTGGTATCAAGTGTGTTGACTGCAGATCTAAGTAATTGAAGTATTACTTCAAATTAAGTAATTGACAGTGTCAATCTTTTCTCCACTTATCATAATGTTGTCTATAAGTCCAGTGTTAAGAACTTTTGTTTGCTTGCCATCAAGATGAAATCTATATTGAAGGCTTTATTTCATTGATCTTCTGGAACATATGCTTCAAGTCCTCCTTACTTTCAGCAAGCAAGATTGTGTCATCTGCATGATACAGGTTATTGATGAGTTTTCTTCCAATCTTGATGTCACATTCTTCTTCATAGAATCCAGCTTCTTAAATAACTTGTTCAACATACAGATTAAATAGATTTGGAGGGAGAATGCAACCTTGATTGACTCCCATCTTAATTTTAAACCATGCATTCATACATTGCTGTGTTCACAAAACAGGCTTTTGATCTAGATATAAGTTTCGCATGAGTACAATTAAGTGTTATGGGGTTCTCATTCTTCCCAATGTTAGCCATTGCTTGTTATTACCCACACAGTCAAATGCGTTTGCATAGTCAATAAAACACTAATAGACATTCTTCTGGTGTTCTTTACTTTTGGCTAGGATCCATCTGACATCAAAAATGATATATTTTGTGCCACAACCTCTTCTAAATCCTATTTGAACTTCTGGCAGTTCCCTATCTATGTAGTGTTGTTGTTGTTGTTATGTGTTATAGACATCATTTAATGACCTTCAGTAGTATGTTGCTTGCATGTGATATTAATGATAGTGTTTGATAGTTTCCAAATTGTGTCGGATCATCTTTCATAGGAATGGGAACAAATATGGAGCTCTTCCAACCCATTAACCAGACAACTGTCCTTCATATTTCCTAATAGACTGGTGAGCACATTAAGGGCTGTATCTGTTAATTAAAACAAGGCAGTAGGTATTCCATTGACTCCTGAGCCTTTTATTTTCCCAACACCTTCAGTACAATGAATAAGCTTCCTCATTCATTATTATTGGCTCTTGCTTGTATAGTACTTCCTGAAACTATTCATCATCAATCAGTTCTTTTTGGTATAATGATTCTGTGTATTCCCTTCATCTCTTTTGATGCTTCCTGGGTCATTTAACATATTGTCTATAGCATCTTTCAAACTTGTGACTCTACATACTGTAACATACATGTAATTATTAAGAAATATATAGAATCAGAATGGAAATACAAAAACCTCCTCCATTATGCAGATAATGCATCCTTGCTGTAGAAAGTAAATACAACTGGAGTCACTTACTTAAAAAGATCAAAGACTGGCAGGCAGATGATATGTCTTACTTTTTTAAGAAGCTGTACAACAGTTTGACTTCTATAGTGTCTGTACCAGTTTACATTCCTATCAGCAGTGTATGAGTGTTCCAATATCCCAACAATCTCTCCTGCATTTGTTGTTCACTGTCCTATTGAACTTTGCTATTGTTGCTGGCCTCAAATGGTATCATATTGTTGTCCTATTTTGTACACTTTAATAACTAGGGATTGTGAACATTTTTTTCGTGTGTTAGGATTCTGTCTCAACATAAAAAAAAATTCATGCATCTTGACTCTGGTGTCAAGGGTTAACTTTTTCAAATGGCTTTTTTATCCCTTGATGATCTGAGACTCCACCCTAAATATAAATCAATAAATAGCTTATTTAATTGACCAAAATATGGATATTTCTAATTAGGGATACCCTCTCTATAATATATTGTAGAAATGAAAGGGTGAAAGTCTGCCCTGAGACTAGTGTTGATTGAAGACAAGTGTTGATTGAATGTTCTAATGGGAACCATTAGAATTTCCCAAGCCCACTCACTCCTCTGGTTAATTTGAATCAATATAAGATATCGGGTAGATATAAGGAAATTATTGCTTTGATTATTGAATAATTTGAATTATTGCTCTGACACACCTATACTCCTCCCCCCCATTACCCCAGTCACTATACCAATTCACCTGATCCTGGGTCTTCCTTTCTTGCATTCTCCCTCCACCCTTGCAAGCATGATATCCTTCTCCAAGGACTGGACTTTCCTGGCAACATGCCCAAAGTATGTGAAATGGAGCTTCAAAATCCTTGCACCCAGAGAGAAACTTGGTTTTACCTTGTACAGGACAAAACTATTTGTTCTCTTGGCCATCCATGATATGTTCAGTTTTCATTTCCAGCATTACAACTCAAAAGCATTAATTCTGCCTTCATTATTCATTATCCAGCTCTCTGATGCATAGCAAGTTATTGTAACAACCATGGAGTGGATCAGGAGTGCCTAACTCTCTAGACTGACATCTTTGCCATTTAGCACTCTGTAGAGGTCCCTGACAGCAGATTTCCCTAAAACAATTTGTCTTTTGTTTTCCTTATTATTGATGCCAAGAGTGTCACTTGTGGACCTGACCAAGCAGAAATTCTTAACAATCTCAATCTCTTCTCCATCTATCTTGTTACTACCAATTGACCCAGTGATGATTTTCTCATTTAATTCATCATTCTGTGATGTATTTTGATATATTAAAGTAATTCTATCTTTAATATATATTGAACTAATATCTGTCTAAGAATCACTGTCATTTAGCATTCTTCTATTTGAATCTTTCTGATTAATAATTTCTAAAAAAATTTTTTAGAATATCTATAAAAAAAAGCATATAGTTAGTGATTTATAAGGAACTCTAATTTGGGAGATTGTTAACAATTTTAGCTTACTTGGTTCCAAAATTAATGCTCTTGGCACTATCAGTCAGGAAATCAAAAGACAAATTGCATTAGGAAAATCTGCTGTCAAGGACCTCTCCAGAGTGCTAAAGAGCAATAATATCAGTCTAAAGATTATGGTGCACATGATCCAGGCCATGGTCTTCACAATTACTTGCTATGCATCAGAGAGCTGAACAATGACCAAACATGACAGAAAAAAATATGATGCCTTTGAGCTGTGGTGCTGGAGAAGAGTATTGAACGTAACTTGGACTCTTAAGAGAACAAACACTTCTATCCTGGAGAGGATGAAACCAAGCCGCTACTTAAAAAAAAAAAATTGAGGATTGTCTCACATACTGGGCATGTTGCCAGGAGGGACCAGTCCTTGGAGAATGATATCATGCTCAGAAGGGTGGAGGAAAAGCACAAGAAGAGCAAACCTCAGATGAAATGGATTGACACAGTAACCGGGGTAATGAAGCTAGGTATATTAGAGACAGTGAAATTGCTCGTGTAGAGCAGGGTTCCAAGCTACCGTGTATAGGATCCCTATGAGTCATAGTCGACCCAACACACCTAACAACAACAATTTGATGAAAACAGAAAATGAACTAAACTCTGCTGAGATGTATTGCTGGGTCTTAGATTATTGTGTTCACCGGAAAACTAGTTTCTTAATTATACATTCTGGCTGTGTGTGCTATTAGGTATTCAAGAAAAAAATATACTTTGTTTTATATTTCCAGTCTTTCTTTCTTGAATAATTGGAACAAATGTGATAGCTATGCCACATTCCTAGCATTTCCATAATATCTGACTTGTAATTCTGTATCTGAAAAGAGACAATCTTTGTGGACAAAATTTTGTTACTTTTAATTTATTACAGCAGTATGACTTTTTCAATTTCATCCTATATACCCAGGTCCTTCTGACAGCCATAATTTGTGTAAAGAACCGCTTTGATATTTCAGTAATTTGTGCTTCAAATAGTGAGAATTTGTTTGTTTGCTTGTTTTTAACCATTACAAATATTAGCCATTTTTTTCTTTTTATTTTTACTTTAAAATAACTCTAAAACATTCACTCAGTCTGATTTTTGAGAAAATTGTTTTATACTCATACCAAAATTGAATTTTTGAAGAAATAGATATACTCTGCAATGGATCTTAAGATTTAAATCAATTTTATCTGTACACAATATTGAAAGTCTTTCTTTGAGTCACCAAGTAATAGCATTTATATTTTAAAATATTTTTGCTGTTGTTCTTTCCCTGGAGATAATTTGAACTAATGCCGGGTTACTTCTAAACAGCTTGGGATGAAATGTCTGCTAAAGAATTCAGCCACATGCTTTTTTATATCGAGAGGCTCCCTGTGGTTAGTAGAATGATCTCCTTGTAATTGGGCAAATATCAATAAGTTAGGAAAGTGAAATCTACACAATAGTTACGATTCACAAGCACATCAAAGTCTTGCATTGATTTTATTTCCACAGGCAACTACCAGAACCACCCATGTCATACTTCTCAACAGTCTAAGAAGCCCTAATTGGCTGACGAATTCTTCCTACATAGAGAAAATGTAAGAACTGAAACAAATCAAAGGAAAAGTCAGTGTTGCATGTTTTTCCCCCTTATTCTGTAATCAGGAAACTATACACTCTTAGAATGCAAAGAAACTCAATAAATCAAGCAGAATGCAAAAGAAAAATATTGGACTCCTTAATGAGATAACTTCCCAAAATACTCCAATACTGTCTAGACTTAAATTCTTTGTAGGAAAATAATAAAAGAATCTGCCCTGAACAGCCACAGGTTTTTGGTGGTTTTTTTGCTATTGCTTTTTGTTTGCTTGTTTTTTTCTGTTATATACACCCAATGTCTTTTGTAGAGAAGCAGATTCTGTAGTCCACTCTGGACAGTAAATTGTTCCCGATGAAGTGGTCTACAGGCTTTTCATTATTTCTTCTTCTAAAAGAGTTTATAGTTCTTAAACATAGTATAAAATAGACTATATCTTTTTGGCAAAACACAAGAAGATGATGTTATAAATATCAGTATTTAGTGTACTTTTTATTTTTATTCCTTTTATTATTATAGCTACTGTATCTTTTCTTCACACTAAGTATACACTAAGATATTTTTTGTACATTTAAAAGGCTTATTTTTCCCTTTAGAAAAATGATATCTTATATGTAAAGATATTAATACCATATTAACAATTATAGTAACATTATAGATTTAAAACAAATCTTGGTAAGGAAATATCACAGTTGACACATTTAAGTTTGAAATAGTACTATATAAATATATTAGATATTATGAAAAGAATTAAAACTATATATATATATATATTATAACTCCATGCTCACTTGGTGTTAAGGTAATTCTGAAACATGGCTGTCTTCAGTTGTGTTTCCAAGGATATAAATCTTAACAGTAGTAAATTGCCTCATCTTTTCCCTTTAAAGTAGCTGGTAGGTTTGAACCTTGGACTAACCAACACTTAACACTCTATGCAACCATGACTTTTTGCATATAATTAGTTATAATAAAAGATGTAATTAACCATCTCAAAAAGTTTACTGCCATCTAATTCTACCAGTACATAACTGTCCCTCTAGTGAGTTTTCCAAAACTAAAAATCACTGAGAAGAAACTGCTCATCTTTCTTCTGGCAGAGTTCCTGATGAAATCAAACAATCAGAAAAGATGGCCTTTGGGTTAGCAGTGCAGCAGTCTATCTCCTTTTATATGTGAGTGACTGTTTATGGGTATCTTCCTTTTCTAAAAGAATTTTATTTTCCCTTTGAAAAACATCATGCAATATAATATAGCTGTTCTTTCTAGTAATATTCCTTTCCTATGTATTGAGAATACCATGGACTGCCAGGAAAAGAAACAAATTCGTCCTGGAAAGGGTTAAACCGGGTGGCTCCTTGGAGGCAAGGATTCTGAGGCTCCATATAACATACTTCGGACATGTTGTGAGGAGAGACCGGTCCTTGGAGAAGGACATCATGCTTGGGACGGTGGAGGGACAGCGCAGGAGGGGAAGGTCCTCTATGAGGTGGATTGATTCAGTGACTGGGATAATCGGGATGAGAGTGTCAGAGAGTGTGATTGGCACAGGACAGAGCAGAGTTTAAGGCTGTTGTACATAGGGTCGCTGTGAGTCGCACGCGACTCGACAGCACATAACAACAACAACATGTATGCATACTAAATCATTCAAGCTTTATTTGGAAGTCTGTGTTTAGATATTGCTTAGGTATTATTTAAAGTAACATGATAATCTTTAAATATAAAATTTACATTAATTAAATGCTTTAATAATCATATTTATCCTAAAATGATCTTGCAAAGTTTATCTATCTGATTTACTGGTCAATGCTACCTTGTACCTCTCAAGTGTAAAAGTTGTATTATTATTTCTTTTTCTTACTGTTTTCCCTTCAGAGTTCTGCTATTTGAAACAAATTGAAGATATTTTAAAACATAGTTTTGTATAAAGAATTAATTCTCTTTCTCTTAGGCATGAAAAGTAAAACCAACTTTATTTGGATGCTTCAAATTCAAAAGTGAGAACTGACTCACAGCTAAATATCCACTGGGTTTCTGAGGCTGTAAATAACATGGGAGGGGATTGTCCATCTTTTTTTTTCCACAGAACCACTTGGTAGATTGAACCAGCAGAGATGCCTTTAGCTTTCCAGAAAAAAATCCCTATGGACAATGCAACAAGAGCGCTCTTGAACAGATATCATACCTGTAGAATTTGGAAAGTGGAGGGTGGGGAACTGCAAAACAATTCCTTCCTTACAATGATAAGTCCCTGGTGTCCAATGATGGTTATTTAACACATTCCATGCCCCTGTAAAGTGAATGCAGTAGCTGCCTCATTTTCAAGAAGAATAATTAGCTACAATTGTATATTCACCTAATGACCTTTATTTTCTGAGAAAAATTACATTTTTGTGTGTGATTATTGTTAGTACCTTTGAGTCAAGTACTACTCATAGAATCCTATGAAGATCTGAACCTTGCCTTATACTGTGTCATCCTCATGGTCTCTGACACACTCAAGCTCATTGGTGCAAATACTGTGTTGATCTACCTGGTTGAGTACCTTCCTTTCTTTTTCCATCCCTCCACCTTCACAAACAAGATGTCCCTCTCCAATGAACAGCCTCTCCAAGCAGCATGCTTGAATTATATGAGGTAAAGTTTAATGAATTATATGAGGTAAAGTTTAATCGTCTTTGCCACAAGGAACACTCAGTCTGTACCTTGTCCAAAAATATTCAGTACTTTTCCTTAACACCACAGGGAAAGGCGTAAATTCTTCTCCTGTTATCCATATTCACAATCTGACTCTTAAATGCAGAGCAAGTGATTGAAAATATAATGGCCAGAATAAGATGTACATTAGTCCTCAAACTAACATAATTGTTTCTCAATAATTTGAGGAGATTCCTCCTTGCAGACTTTCCAATGCAATGCATCACTTGATCTTAGGACTGCTGGTACCAAGTGTGTTGATTGTAGATCCAAGTAAGTTGACAGTGTCAATCTCTTCTCCATCTGTCCTTGAGTTGCCTATAGGGCCAGTGGTGAGATCTTCTGTTTTCTTGGTGTTGAGATGCATTCCATATGGATGGCTATATTGTTTCATCTTCTGTAACAAGCTCTTCATGTGCTCCTCAATTACAAAAAGAGAGTATTTATCAATAAGAGAGGTATTGATTATAAATCTTCCTCCAATCCTTATGCACATTCTTCTTCATAGAGTCCAGTTTCTTGAATATTTTGCTCAGCATACAGATTGTAGAGGTAGGGGTAAAGGATACAATATAGGAACTGTAAAAATTTCTTACAGCAATAAAGACCAACTTTGTGCTATATTAGAGTAGGACTGTCCTTGAGAAAGTTTATAAGTTTTAATTTCTTTTCAGAAGTAAATCATCGGGCTTCTCATCTAAGTTTTCTCTAGATGGAATTGAATTTCCATTCATCAGTTTGCAGTGGTTTACTTGGATTATTTGTACCATATAGACCCTATTTCCCACTCACTCACTGCTAGCAAGTTGAAGCTGACTCATATGGGCCCATCATTAGTTTCTGAGGCTGTAACTCTTAATAGGTGGTGACTGACTATCTTCATCCCAAGTAGCTGCTCATAGTGAACTTGAACCACTTGGAATTGCTTGGGTTTTTTGATTAGTCACATAACAAGCTAAAGACTTGACAGTCAAAGCTCTCTATTATACAGATAAATCTCCTTCAAATTCCCAGAATATGGGAGCAAAGTCCCTCCTCCTGAATCTGCATTTACCTTTAATGATTACTTTCTTGGTCAGTATATTGTGTTGTGTATAACTTCCATAAAGAATGCAAGATGTCATTACAAAGACAGAGGAAGAGGAAAAGACCACGATGGATGTCAGATGAGACTCTAAATATTGCACTACAGTTCCTAGAAGCCAAAGCAAAGAGAAGAAATCTAGAAACTAAGGATCTGAACAGAAGATTTCAAAGTACGGGACAGAAAGACAAAGTGAAGTATTACAATTAAATGTGCAAAGAACTGGAGTCAGAAAATCAAAATGGATAAACTTGCTTGGCATTCATTTCTTAAGCTGAAGGAACTGAAGAACAAATTCAAGCCTCTAGCTGTCACATTTAAGGATGCTTTGTTGTTGTTGTTAAGTGCCATCGAGTCCCTGGTGACTCATAGCGACACTATGTACAACAGCCCTAAACTCTGCTCTGTCCTGTGCCCATCTCATTGTCTCTGATACACTCATCCTGATTGTCCCAGTTACCCAATCAATCCATCTCATAGAGGGCCTTCCCCTCCTGCGCCTGCCTTCCACCCTCCCAAGCATGATATCCCTCTCCAAGGACTGGTCTCTCCTTACAACATGACCAAAGTATGTCAGACGAAGCCTCAGAATCCTTGTCTCCAAGGAGCAGCCCGGTTTAACCCTCTCCAGGATGAATCTGTTCTCTAAGCAGTCCATGGCACCTTCAGGACTCTTCTCCAACACCAAAGCTCAAAAGCATCAATTCCCCTTCTATCCTCCTTGGTCATTTTCCAGCTCTCTGATGCATAACAAGTGATTGCAAAGACCATGGCCTGTATCAGACGCACCTTTGTCTCCAGAGACACACCATTGCTCTTCAGTACATTAGAGAGGTCCCTAATAGCAGACTTTCCCATGGCAATACATCTTTTAATTTCCTGGTTGCTGGTGCCAAGAGTGTTGATTGTGGAGCCAAGCAAACTAAAGCTGTGAACAATCTAAATCTCTTCACCATCCATCCTGATGCTTAGGACAGGATATTAAATTATTCAGGAGGCATGAAAAGAAGATGGAAGGAGTATACAGAGTCACTATTACAGAAAGAATTAGCTGACACAGAAGAAATTCAGGAAATAATGCATGACCAAGAGCCTCTGGTGATGAAAGAGAAAGCTCAAGCTTTTTCTTAAGGAATTGGAATAAAACAAGGTCCCAGGAATTGACGGCATAACAATTGACATATGGATGTACTCAATAAGTTGTGCCAAGAAATTTGAAAGACAACAACCTGGACAACTAACTGGAAAAGAACATATTTGTCCCCATTCACAAAAAAGATGACCCAAAAGAGTGTGGAAATTAGCAACTAGTATCATTGATATCACATGCAAACAGGATCCTACTGAAATTTATCCTAAAATGACTGGCACAGGACATCAACAGAGAACTGTCACATGTGCAGTCTGGATTTCAAAGAGTCTTTGTTATTAGGGATATTATAGCTACTATTAGATGGATCTTGGCTGAAAGCAGAGAATTCCAGAGATACATCTGTGTTTCTTTAACTGTGCAAAGATATTTTGACTGTGTGGATCACAACAAACTGTGGCTAACTCTGAGAAGAATGGGAATCCCAGAACACTGGATTGTGCTTATGCATAATCTGTACATCTACACTTGGACCAGGAGGCAGTCATCAGAGCAAGTAAACACTGCATGGTTCAAAATCAGAAAAGGGTGAAAAAAAAACCAAACAAAAAAACGCAAAAACAGGAGTGGCATATAACAGGGGTGCATCCTATCTCCATACCTTTTGCATTTATATGAGAAATAGATCATCCAGGAGGCTGGGCTTTGTGTGCAGGTATGTGGTATCAGGATTGAAGGAAGACTCATCAACAACCTGTGTTACACAATTGAGGCAAGCTTGCTTGCTGAAACTAAGGAGGACCTGAGGCCTTTGCTGCAAAATGTCAAGGACTGCAGTCTTCAATATAGATTAAAGTTTAACATCAAGAAAATAGAAATTATCACCGTAAGGCCAATTGGAAGCTTCATGATAGATGGTGAAGAGATTGATATTATCAACAGCTTCAGTTTGTTTGGCTCCACAATCAACATTCTTGGTACCAGCAGCCAGTAAGTCAAAAGACAAACTGCATTGGGAAAATCTCCTGTCAGGAACCTCTTCAGAATACTGAAGAGCAACAATGTAATTCTGAAAACTACGATATGCCTGTTTCAGGCCATTATGATCCACAAGAATGTGAAATTGTCC
The DNA here is from genome assembly GCF_000299155.1 of Elephantulus edwardii. Classification (NCBI taxonomy): domain Eukaryota; kingdom Metazoa; phylum Chordata; class Mammalia; order Macroscelidea; family Macroscelididae; genus Elephantulus; species Elephantulus edwardii. Next base: position 11,052,668 of record NW_006399850.1, read on the forward strand.
ATTAATACCACTAACATGACAAGCAAGAGAAAATTGCCAGAAATTGAAGTTAGATTTAGAAGAAGTTTACAGGGATAACATCGCTGATGTCAGATGAATCTTGGCTAAAGGCAGAGAATACCAGAAGAGAGCATTTGTGTTTTATTGACTATTCTAAGGCAATTGACTATGTAGATCACAGCAAATTTGGGCTAAAATTGAGAAGAATGGGAATCCCAGAACACCTAATTTATAGAAACCTTTACATAGGCCAAGAAGTTGTCTCAAGAGAGCAAGAAAACACTGCATGGTTTAAAATCAGGAAAAGAAATATGGCACAGCTGTTTCTTTTTTTTCCATATATTTTCAATCTGCAAGACAAATAAGTCATTCAAGAGGCTGGACTTTTCTGTGGCATCAAGATTGGAGGAAAACTCATCAACAATCGATGTTATGCAGATGACACAACATTGCTTCCTAAAAATGATGAGGACTTTAAATACTTCAAGGACTGAATCTTTAAATATGGATTATATCTCAACATCAAGTAGACAAAAATCTATGCCAATAAACAACCTTATTATATATATTGAAGAGACTGATATTGTCAATGAGTTCATTTTACTTGGATCCATAATGAACAACCTGGTACCAACAGTCAAGAAATCAAAAAATGCATTGTATTGGATACAACTGCTGTCAACGATCTCTCTGAGGTGTTAAGGAGCAATAATATAATTTTAAAGACCAAAGTGCACCTGCTTAAACTATAGTGTTTTCAATTACTGGTTATGCATCTGAAAATTGTGCAATGACTAAGGATAATAGAAGAAGAATCAATGTCATTGATTTTTGGTATTAAAGAAGAGGATTAACTATTATACAAGGACTGCAAAAAGAAAAGAAAAATATTATGTCTTGAAGAAAGTCATTATCCTCTCTGACACACTTTAGCCCTTTGCTGTAGTCACTGTATCAGTCTATCTTGTTGAGGGTCTGTGGTATTAAAGGTTTATGATTTTTTGAAATTGTCTTTTCTAGCCATTAACTAACGGGTTATTTTGTACTGAAGTATATTTATTGTATTAAGGAGATGGGATTATGGTGGAATACAAGCCCCACTCTACTGGAAGTTTATATAAAATCATGAAAGTTCCAAGCTAGCTGTCCTTTTGGAATGCCTGCTTTCAAGCTTCATTGCAACTAGCAGTCTATAACACTCATCAGTCTCTGCAACACTGGCCTGCAACATCTACTGTCACATGAATCATTCTCCTCATAGGTCTAGGTCTCTGTGAGACTTCCCAGCAAAACAGCAAGGGACAAAGAGAAGTGGGAGACTTGAAAAAGGAGAAACTGTTAATGTCAGAAATCATGGGCTTATACAATACATCAAACATGTAGGACACTGTTGACTTCCCACTTCTTTCAACTATTCTGCTCTGAATCTTAGCAGAATAAATTACAAATATATGCTTTCCTTCTCCTTCATTGATCTTTCACCTTTCTTAGCATTATGTAGCTTTCCAAGGAATAGCTTCCCCAAGCAAGATTTCCAGGTATGTGAGATGAAGTTTGACCTTCTTTGCCTCCAAAAAGCAGTCTGGCTGCACTTTTTCCAAGACATATCTCTTTGTACTTTTGACAGTCCATGGGATATTCATTTCTATTTTCCAACACCATAATTCAAAGACTTTAGTATAGCTAGTATGAAATACCAGGTTGTTGTTATTGTTGTTGATTGCCTCCAAGTCTAGTATGACTCATAGCGACCCTATGAACAAAAGGCCTGAAGCTTTCTATAACTATCAGCATTTATCAAAGTTCATAGAGTTTTCAGAGGCATGTGGTTTAGGAAGTGGATGCCAGGTAGTTAGATATTTATCTTGACTTACAGTATATAAGTTCTCTCTCTCTGCCTAAGTTTGAGTTTTAATCAGTTATCAGCAAGGCCTGCTAGTGCTGGCCCATGAACTACACTTTAAGTAGCAAAGGTATGAAACAGTTAAACACAAATGAATGTTGAGAAGCAATAGAGATATTTTATTATCTCTATGTTATTACGCAGGGGTGGGGGTAGGGAGAAAAATAAAGATGCAGGGGCAATAACCAGAAGCCCATAGAGACAGAAATAATCTTTTAGGGTTTTTTGCATGTTAACCTTATTTGATAAACTCTCCTTTATATGGAGATCTGTTTCATTATTCAAACCAGCTTTTATTATGTGTGGTATTTTTTTTTTTTTTGCAATAAAGTTCTTGATAAATTAGTTCTATTCTAAAGGGAGTGAGCTCACATACACTGCATACATTCATCACTTTCTGGAAGACAGCTAAAATCACAAACACACACTGAGAAGTCTTTGTTTACATGGACACTGATTACCTGTTTGTACTTCCTGCTTTCTCAGTCCAGTTTTTCTCTGATGTCACAATGGAGCCATCTCCAGGAGGGCAGCTGGCGAGGGCTGCCTGTATAGCTCCCTTGGGAAGGAAGCAGGTGAAGAACCTGAATACTGAGTGCTAACTGGCAAAAGGAAGAAGCAGGTTTTGGCTGGGATTCAAAAGTTATTTCAATGTAGGTGCTTTTTTCATCAACGTGCTTTGTGGAAATGGTTGCCACCTGCCCCTAATCTCAGGGGCTAATTTTTTCTGCTACCTCATCAGTTTATCATTCAGGAGATTGTTAATATCTGAGTACCAAAAAATGTACAGATATGCTTTTGCTGCCCAGATGGTGGCTTATAAATATCAGGTAAAGTACATTTAGGCTGGCAGAGTCTCATGCTTAGCAGTCAGGCCTCCATACACTTTTGCTTCTGAGATTGTTTGGTGGCAGCTGCCCCAGACATAATGAGATCAGGACAGCCCATAAACACATGAAAAGGTTTGTGAGTAGAAATGTCAAGTTGGATTTGGAATAACATAATATATTTCAAGAAAAATATAGCTATTTCCTGTGATAAAAGTTAGAAATCATAAAATGTGAGTAGACAAAATGTCAAAATTATAATAAAAGCTAAAACCATTTCTTTTGTTTCATATTATGTATGTTTATAAACAAGTGTATGTGTATGTGTGTCTATATATATACAGCTAGAGAGTAATATTTATATTTGAGAATTTATATCAATTTTAATACAAATTATACAGCATGTATAATAATGCAATATTATTCTTTTCTAGTGGTTATTTTACTCTTTCTTCCTTTGCTAGCCTGTGTTTTTTTAAATGGTGATTTTTATTATCCATGACCTTTGAGAAATGCAAAACATCCACTGCATTTTAAACTCAGAATAGGTTTTTCTATTATTATATCTACATTGTATTACCAGAATATATTGTCCATTGTTGATTTACAAATATTTATTGTCATTTAATTTGTTAATAATCTACATGCCTCAACTACAGAAGAGGACGTAGTTACGACAAGAAGGGTTAGTGTATGTAATAAAGTTTGTAAAAGAGATTATTAGGACCTTAACATACATCTTAGCTCTGCCGTAAAGAAGCATGAGAGATCTTCTAAACACATTAAAAGCGTGAAACTAGTTATGAGTGTTTTCAAAAGACAGATGATCCCACACATTTCTAGTCATTACTTAGAGCCTGTATCAATCTTTCTCTCCCTGCTTAGACTTCCAATGAGATAATTTTATTTATAAGGCGAGAGCTTAACTTTGGCACTGCCAGGTGTGCTTATTTCTAGAAATGTCATTGTTAGGCCATCCAGTGGCTTCTAACGTATAGTGATACTACATACAACAGAACAAAACAATATCTAGTGCAGTATAATCTTCACAATCTTTGCTATGCTTGAGTCCATTATTTCAGCCACAGTGTAATGTATTTCATTGAGGGTCTTCTTACTCACTGTACTATGAATACCAAACACAAAGTCTTTTCCAGAGACTAGGCTCTTAAGCTAACATTTGCCAAATACTTAAGATGACGTCTCAGCATCTTTGCTTCTAAGGAGTATTCTGGATTTACATATTCTAAAACAGGTTTGTTCACTCTTCTGGCAGTTGATGATACATACAATATTTTTCACCAATAATGGAGTCAAATACATCAGTTTTTCAGTTTTCCTTATAAATGAATCTTTTCCCCCTATGTTTATGAAGTTCTTGAAAATACTATGGCTTGAATAACAATCATCTTAGTCTCCAAAGTGACATCTTTGTTTTTAACAAATTGAGGTGTTTTGCAGCAGATTGATTTAATGAAATAGTTGTTTGAATTCTTGCTGATTTCATAGACATTGAATATGGATTTATATAAATAAAATAATTGACATTTTCCATCTTTGCTTATCCTGGTGTAACTTTTTTTTTCAGTTTTGAGGATTTTCTCTTTTTTCAATGTATGTTTTAATCCATTCTTTTTTTTCCCACTAATGTTCTCTTTTACAAAGCATACAGTGTTTTACAGAGATTAATCTTGTCATCTTTGCTTCTAAAGAATCTTCTAGTTGTACTTCTTCTGGGAAAGTAACAAAGGCAGCATGTTGTTTTTGTTATGTGCTGTCAAGTCAACTACAATTCATAGTGACCCTATGTATGACAGCTCTAAACACTGCTCTATCTTGAGCCGATCTTACTGACTCTGACACAGCTACCCTCATCAACCCAGTTGGTGTGTCAATCCATCTTATCCTAAGTCTTTCTCTCCTGCACCCTCCAAGTATCCTCCACCCTTCCAAACATGATGTCCTTCACCAAGGACTGGTCTCTCCTCGCCATGCGCCTAATGTATGTGAGATGGAGCTTCAAAATTCTAACCTCCAAGAAGAAACTTGGTTTCACCATCTCCAGGACAGACCTGTTAGTTCTATTGGCAGTCAATGGTATGTTCAATATTCTTCTCCAGCACTAAAACCTAAAGGCATCAATTCTTCTTTTGTCATCCTTGGTCATTGTCTAGTTTTCTCATGCATAGCAAATAATTGTAAAGA
>NW_006399850.1:11058502-11059410 GCF_000299155.1 Elephantulus edwardii
ATAACAGTGCATCTAAATTCCAAAATCAATCTCCACAATAGTCTATGTGTTTCCTATTGCCAAAGGGGCCCTTTAGAGTAGTGAAAGAAGATCTTCATCCTGAAACCTACAGCATCCCTTTTCAGCAGGAAGTAGCTAAGAGAATATGCCATCCCCTTTTCCTTATGAAACAGGGCCATCAGTCTTAAGTCAGCTCTTTCTGAAGTTGGTCTCTGGTTCCCTGCTGAAGCTGCTATTAATTACTCTTCCGTAGATCTTGGTGAATCTAGCTCAGTAATTTCTGGCCCCAAAGAACTGCTCCCTCTTCCTTGTTGGTATTCATATTCCCAATTTTTACTGCTGAACACTGTTCAATTTAATGGTGTGATTAGTCAATCTCCTTGGAGATAGTCTGACACACTCTTTTGGTATAATGCTTCCCATCTATGTGACAGAATCAAGGACAATGGTTTTAAAAGGCCATTTTAATGAATAGGCTCACAACCTCCTGGCTTTTCTAGTCTTTGTCCTTCCAATTTCAAGGATTAATTTTCTCCTTACAATTATCTTACTACTAATTTATTTCATCCATACAAGTATCTTACTAGTAATTGCATGAAAGAGTGTAATTCAGTTGTGTTGTTGTTGTTTTGTACCATCAGTAGGAAATGACACATAGCTTAACCTCTGATGGATTTCAGAGGCAGTTAATCAAATGAGAGGAAATTGCCCTTTGCCACTTTTTCATTTGTTTGTCATCTGAATGTCTTCTTTGGTGTAGTGCCTAAGTGTCCTGTGCCCATTTTGTGATTGGGCTGTTTTCCCTTATCTTGTGGTGCTCGAGTATTTTATAAGTTCTAAATATGAGTCCCTTTTAAGACATATCATTACCAATTTTTTTGTTGTTTTCTCAGTCTGTGGCTTTCCTG
>NW_006399850.1:11062156-11109707 GCF_000299155.1 Elephantulus edwardii
ATTGTGAACAGATTGCCCCCAGGTCTAACCATCTTTTGGCAGAAGCATTCAACAGAACAAAATATGTGGTGCATTTAGGATGTCGGTCCTCTTGTGCATGCTGCCATTGTTAAGGTCATCAGACTCACAGTGCGTTTCAACAATCCATTGCATAGGTAATTGTCCAATGCATAGGTAATCATCTTCTTTGGCCTGTCCAAGGAAACCCAAACCTGCAGATGGCCGGCATGCATCCCATCCCCCACCTCCTACACAGGCGGCCAGCGGGGTGGGCGCCACCCCCAGCACGGGAGGCCTGCAGGAGGCATGCGGCCCCCCAGCGCGGGCAGCCGTTGGGGGCGTGCCCTCCCACCCCTCCACACGGGCGCTCGGCGGGTGTGCGGCCCCTCTTTTGCAGGCGGCCGTAGGCACCCGCTTCCCCCACAGTCGCCATCCTGGCTCCAAGAATTCTCTCCAGTACAAGACCACCTTGCGGCAGTGTGGTGGCTTCACTGTATCAGTCTTGAGGAGGGCCAGTGGCCATCATCCATCCTGGGTGAGGGAATCCATTCGTTCAGGCTGTGGAAGCCTAATGGAGCTGCAGCAGCTGTTCAGTGCTGCATGGGCTCTGGGGGGCGGAGGGGGGGAGGTGGGAGCTACGAGACTCACCCATTTCTCCTTGGGAATCCTTGAATTCCTGTTGTTGAGCTTCAATCTTCACTGAGGGCCAGTCATCAACTGTTTGTGTTCAATTGTCAATAAGCCGAAGTCTGTGGAAGGCCATAATGGCCCTCCTTTAAGTGGTTCGCTACTACCGCAGCTCACCACACTGTCTCTGCCTCTGCCGCCATCTTGGATCTCTCTCGGTTGTAGGTATTTCAAACCAGTTGTTTCTTTCACTCAGCCTTAGCTCCCAAAATGAGCCAAGTCAACAAATCACAGATCCTTGCAATTCCCTGTTCCTCAAGCCAGCAACCCTTCACTTACTCAGATATCTGTGCATGCTAGGTGGACAGTGCTGAGGGAACATGTCCATACTCAGCCAGTTCCTTCATTGCTGCATGCTTCCCACTTCTATCCACCATGTGGACCCAGCTCATCACCATGAGTGAACATACTTACTGGTTTCTTTAGCCTCAAGTTCTCAAAGGGCGTTCTCAAGGGCACCAACTTGACCATGCCTTCAGAAGCAAATCAGCTTGTGGCAGTTCGAGAAAGGCAAATTATCCCCCCTCCCCTTTCCTTTCCTCCAATTATAAATGTCTTCAAACAAAATACTAAGAAAGTCTAAACATCAATTCAAATGCAAATCTGCTCAGATTACCCAGTGGGACTTAATTTTCACCCAGGCTAAATCTCAGCGTCTCAAAATACTATCAACAGCATACCTGATCAATCATTCAATCAATCATGGGCATACTAATATGCTTTCTATAATCTATAACAACCAGTAGTCATTTTTAAAATATATTTTAACATTACTACAGAGAAGAATCATCAGCATTCATAAAGTTAAATCAACAAAACATTAATACATGTATATTTTTAAACAAATTCTCAGTTTCATCTTCTTTAGCCATCCTTCAATATCATCCTTAAATGTACCCCATTCATATACTTCATTTACGAACCATAGTCATCATTATGGGGTTTATTGGGGAAGTTAACAGACTATGTTGCCAGTTGGTATAAAGATAGACCCACTCAGTCCAGACAGCTTCTCAAGCATGATGGTAGGCCTTTCTGAACATTTCCCTAGGCAATGGTCTGTTATTGTTGTTTACCTTCCAGTAGGAACTGATACATAGCAGACCCTCTGGCAGGTTTTCAGAGGCAATTAATTGCACAGGAGGAGATTGCCCAATGGTCTAGGAAAGAAATTATGAAAAACAGACCCACAACAATGTATCTTCTGAAACAAACATGTTTCTTCTTCAGATAATCCATGATGCTGTCAATACACTTCACCAAAATTACAATTCAAAGGTATCACTTTGGTTGATGTACTGCGATAATTTTTTTCATCATTGTCAACAAAATTTCATGTCTGATATTAATAGGGAGATTTTTTGTTTTCTTTTGGGTTGTTTATTTGTTTGTTTTTGTGGAAGTGCTGGGGAATGAACCCAGGGCCTTAAATAGGCAAAGCATATAATAATAAGGAATTTTGTGACACAGTCTGTAGTGAGTTGTACGTCTAGACCAACGTTTTTTTAGTAGGTGAAAATATAAATTCTTTCCAGTTTTATGGTCAGGTAGCTGCCTCCTAAATTTCTTATGGGCCAGTGAATGCTCGCAATGTTGTGTCCATTTGCTCACGTCTGTGTTGGTATCCTTTGAATATCTATATCCATGCTTTTCACTAATGCTTTCAGTGCAGCTAGTTCTTCTTCCAATAGTGTCAATCCTTTCTCTTACGCTATAAATGTCAACCAAATCTTTTTTATAGAGTGACTCTTTATTCCTTCCATCTTCTTTCTATGTTTCTTGTGTCATTCAAATTTTGCACATAACTTACTAACTCACTGCTTTAGAATAGACACTGACTTGTGATGAGCCTCTCTGCTTCTATCTGGCTACCACGGCTGTCAGTCTATTGGAGAAAACTGTCTAAGGTTTTCTATAGAACAGCTAGTAACTTTCAATCTCTGAACTTTCCGTTAGCAGTCCAGCATATTATGAATTCACAGAATTCTTTAATATCAAAAAATAAAGCTTAAAAATGATTTCATTTTAAAAAATGATTTCTTTTTTAGAAAATTCTTTCCATTTCTGTTTGTATTTTTCCTTCTTTTCAAACACTAGGTTCTACACGTTTTATTTTTCACAAATAACTATGTTATTATTTTCTTAAGTCAACCTTTGAAGTCACAAAAGGTTATTAAGGTTGGAGGAAAAGAAAAAAATGAATATCAAAAGAATTTCTGAAGCTTGTTCTTGTAGGGTAGTTAGCATAGGTAGACAAACTAGGCAATAACGTTGTTGTTGTGTACCATTAAGTTAGAACCAACCCATAACTGACCCTTGGGCAGGTTTTCAGAGGTAGCTAATTGAATGGGATTAGATTGCCTATCCTTCTTTCTGGAAGTAGCTGGTGGATTTGAACCATCTGCCTTTGGAACTGCAACACAGCTTCTTACCACAAGGCCACCAGAGCTGAATAAAAGGTTTCACCCTATGCAACATAGTTACTTCTGCTCCTTGACTCTGTTTCTAGGCAAAACCCCATTGTATTTCTATTTTCTTCTTAGTCAGCTCAGATAATGCCATTGTTTCATTTTTTATGTTTTATTTTTCACCCAAATCTTTAGTCAGATCCTCAGGATCATGAGGGAAAACTTAAATGGAGAAGGGCATTAAAAATAGAAGTAGAATAAAGTTAAAATTAAAAGTGAGTGTAAAGAAAAAACACTAAGGATAAAGGTCTCCCTCATACCCTTACCCCAGTTTCTTTGTAGATGCTTCATGAGATTTAGGAACTCTATGTTTTGGTAAATCTAAATTGAACTTAAATTCACAGTTTAGGAAACTAAAAGATGTCCTTTTCTGGTCAGTAATTTTCCTTATCTATGATAAGACTACAAGAAAATTCATAGGAAACCCAAGTTTAAATCAGATAAGAAGAAAAAGTATGAACATTTGACAGCTTAGTACTTAAAGCAGAGAAAAATCTTGACACAGCCCAATAAAAACTGAGTAACATTCATGAATTCATCATTGCTTTAAATACTACTTGACTTTCCAAAAGTTATTTTCAGGACTATGTATTTAACATGAAGGAAAAAAATCATTTTACAAAATATTTATAGCATGGCTTTGTTTGGTTTTCCACTAAAATATACTTTCATTACATAGAAAAACTGCAACATATTAACATAATTTTTTAGATAAGAAATATATTGCATATTTGTATGTCACTATGTATTAAAAGACACGAGCTTTTTAAAAATCAGTCTCTTATTTATAATCTTCAATGTGGCTTTAAATGAAACGTTAACATGTTTCTTATAGCAGATTATTTAGTAAGGGATAGAATAGTATCTGAATTTTATAACAAACATATTTGTTCAGGACAAAATTCAGAAGACATGAACAATATGAAAACAAGACAAATTGAAATGGAAAACATAGGAATGAATATTTTTACACTGTGGAACTTATAATTAATGTTGTGGATAAAACTATGCATGAGCTATTGAGTGAAAAAACAAAATTCCTGTAAACTTTCATTTGGATCATGTTGTTGTTGTATGTCCTTGAATTGCTTGTGACTCACAGCCATCCTATGTACAACAGCCCTAAATGCTGCTCTGTCCTCTACCCACCTTGTGTCTCTGACACACCTACTCTCATTATCCCAATCACTGAGTCAAACCATCTCATCGAGGGTCTTCTTTTCTTGTGCTGTCCCTTCCACCTTTCCAAACATTATAGCTCTCTCCAAGCACTCAGCCCTCCTTGCAACATGTCCAAAGCAGGTCAGATGAATCTTCAGAATCCTTGCCTCCAAGGAGCAGCTTGGTTTTACTCTCTCTAGGAAGAACCTGTTTGTTCTCCTTGCATTCCATGATATATTGAATACTCTTCTCCAGCATCATGGCTCAAAGGCATCAGTTCTCTTTCTGTCATTCCTAGTCATTGTCCAACTTTTTTATGCATAGCAAGTAATTGTGAAGACTATGACCTGAGTCAGGTGCACCTTAATCTCCAGACTGACATTATTGCTCTCCAGTACTCTGTAGAGGTCCCGACATCAGACCTTCCCCAATGCAATTTATCTTTTGATTTCCTGGCTGCTGGCATCAAGAGTGTTGATCATGTAGCCAAACAACTTGAAGCTGTTAGCAATCACAATCTCTTCATCATATATCATGATGCTGTCCCAGTGGTGAAAATCTTTGTTTTCTTGATTTTGAACTTCAATCCATATTTAAGGCTGCAGTCCTGCAGCAAGCACTGAAGTGCTCAGTTTCAGCAAGCAGGGTTATGCCATCTATGTAACTTAGCTTTTTAATGTATCTTCCTCCAATCCTGATGCCACATTCCTCCTCATAGAAGCCAGCCTCTCTGATGATCTGTTCTGATCACAGATTGAAAAGGCATGGAAATAGGACACATCCCTGGCATATAACTCCTGATTTTGAACTATGTAGTGTTTCTTTTCTCTATTATAGTGACTGCCTTGTGGTCCAAGTATAGGTTTCTCATAAGCACAATCACACATTCTGGGATTCCCATTTTTCTCAGAATCAGCCACAGTTAGTTGTGACACACACATTAAAATGTCTTTGCATAGCTAATGAGCTCAGATAGACATTCCTCCAGTACTCTCCACTTTCAACCATATCCAACTAACATTACCTGTAATATCCCTAGTACCATGGCCTCTTTTAAACCCAGCCTGTACATCTGGCAGTTCTCTGTTGTGCTTTATGGAGGATTTTCAGCAGAATCTTGCTTACATGTGATATTAATGATATTGTTTGATAATTTCCTCACTCTGTCAGGTCATCTTTCTTTGGAATGTAAACAAATATAGATCTCTTTCAGTCAGATGGCTAGGTGGTTGTCCTCCAGATTTCGTGGCACTACTTGGTGAGCACATTTAGGGCAGCATCTGTTTGTTGAAATATGTCAATTGGAATGCTGTCAAATTCTGTGGCCTTGCTTTGTTTGGTTGTTTTTGTTTTGTTTTGTTTTCCCCCATTTACTTCAGAGCAGCATGAACTACTTCTTTCATCACCACAGACTCTTGATTATATATTGTTTTATCAAAGTATTCTTTGTCAGCCAATTCCTTTTGGTAAAGTGACTGTATACTCCTTGCATTCTTCTTCTAATGGCTACTGAATCATTTAATATTCTGCCCAAAGCATCCTTAAACATTGTAAGTTAAGGCTTGAATTTGTTCTTAAGGTCCTTCAGCTTAAGAAATGACAAGTGAGTTCAGTTCATTTGATTTTCTGACTTCAGCCCTTTGCACATTTCATGGTAAAACTATGTCTTCCCACGTTGCCATTTAAAATCTTCTGTTTAGCTCATTAATTTTTTTATTTCCTCTCCTTGCTTTAGCTTCTAGGCACTCTAGTGCAATATTTGGTCTTGTCTGACATCCATCTTAATGTTTTCTTCCTCCTCTGTCTTTATAATTTTGCTTTTTTCATGGAAGATATTCTTGATATCCTCCACAGCTCATCCGGTCTTTGCTCGTTGGTGTTCAAGGCCTCAAACCTGTTCCTGAGATGGTTTTAAAATTTGAGTGTGTTAGACTCAAGGTCAAATTTTTGTTCCTGTGATTATAATTTAATTTTCTTTAACTTCAGCTTGAACTTGCACCTGGTCTGGTTTTCATAGCTAATATTGAGCTCCTCTAAGAGATTGCTTCCACAGATGTAATCAATCTGATGCCTATGCATACAATCAGGTGCAATCCATGAAAAGAGCCTGAGCTTATGCTTCTTATAAAAAGTAATTGTAGTGAATAAATTGTTGATTGTACAGAATTTTATCATTCTATCTCCAGCTTCATTTCAGTCACCGAATCAATGTTTTCCAACTACTGATCCTCTTTCTATCTCCCCACCTTTTGCATTCTAGTCACCCATTATTATTAATGCATCTTGATTGCAAGTTCAATTTCTGACTACAAAATTGGTGGAAATCTTCTATTTTCTCCACTTTGTCTCTGGTTGTTGGTATTCTCTTTGAAAGATAGTGGTATTAACTGGACTTCTTCATATACATAAGGATATTACAAAATTTAAAATAATTATAATTAGTTAACAAAATAATTGTATTAAAATAAACTTGTGTTATGAGCAACTAAATCCATTTACTCTAACTTCGTACAGCTATGTTGTTTTTGTCATGTACCATTGATTCAAAATCAACTCATAGTTGATCTTCCAATGGGTATTCAGAGGTAGTAATTGCAAAGGTGGAGCTTACCCATCTTTCTTCTACAGAGCAGGTGGTAGATTCAAGTTGAGTATCTCTGAGTGACTAGCATAATTCCTTACCCACTAGACCACTAGAGCTCCCTCTTAGTGTTGTAAGTTTTCTCAATTTTCTTTGCCTCCTGTTACTTCAATGAATACTATAATATGTTATAATCAGATGTGAAAACTACAGCCTTCACTATGGATTACAGGGTGAATAGGCAACAGTAGGGTAGATGGAGAAAAGATAGAAATTGTCAGTGATTTAATTTTACACAGAGTCACAACCAACAACCATGATACCAGTAGTCAGGAAATCAAAAGTTGTGCTGCATTGGAAAAATGTACAGTCAGGCCCTCCTCAAAGTGATAAAGAGCAAGGATGTCAATTTGAAGATCAAGGTGTGCCTGATCTAAACCAGTCCTTTCAATTGCTTGCTATGTGTGTGAGAGTGGAAAAGTAAATAAAGATGATAGAAGAAGAATAAAAGTCTTTGAGCTGTGGTGTTGGAGAAGAGCAGTAAATATCCAGTGGATTTACAAAAGAACAATAACAAAAAAATATGTCTTGGAGAGTTCAGCCAGGATACTTCTTAGAGAGGAAGACGGTGAAACTTTATGTCAAGTATTTTGGATATGTTCTTAGAACAGACTAGTCCTTGTAGAAATACACCATATTCAGAAAAGAGAACGGGAAGATCTTCAACAGTAGAGCTTGACATTGTGGCTATAATGGGCTCTAGTGCAGCAAAGATGATGAAAACAGCACAGAACAGGGCAGATTTCACACCTAGTGTTCTATGAATATCACTGGACTTGGTAACACCTAATAGTAGAGGTAAAATTTGCACTCAAATAAAAGTAACAATAATTGAGCAGTTTTCTTACTAATACAAAAACGCAAACACACTGTCATTTAGCCTGGTCCTAGTCATAACAATATTCTGGTAGATTTTTATGGCTGTAAACAGAGAAGGAAGGAGCCTGCCCATTATTATCACGGGGCTAATGTTGATTCAAGCTTCCAGATAACTTATATAAATTTCCTTTAATTTGTGTGACACTTTTATCATTCTTGCAGGTTTATAAAACATTTACTATCAATGTATAATAATAAAAATAATAGTAGAATAATAATAATAGTAATAATAATAATAATTAACTAGAACTCTGATGGCCTAGTGATAAGAGGCTGTGTTGCAGTACAAACACATGTGTTTCAAATTTTTCAACTGTTCTGTGGAGGAAGAATGGACAATCTCCTCCTGTGCCTCTGAAAACCCATTGGACATTCAGCTATAAACAACAATAATAATAATTGAAGCATTTTTAGAAGAGATTATTTTTAACATTTTAAGTTACAGTTTTACATTTTGCATCTTTTTTAGTTACTATATTGTTTTATTAATGTATTGAAAACATATAACAACATTTCTCAGAATCTGAAAGATATCTCAAACCCAACAAGTTTTGAGGCTCACTGCCCATAAAGCCTTGGGGAATGTCAGAATCCTTGAAAGCTAGTTTTTCTAGCCATTGTGTTAGCCCCTTTAGAGGGCATGATCTCAAGCTACCTTAACTGCAGACACGATTTGCAGTCTTGCAAATCATCAACAGCTGTCGTACCAATAAAGAGAGTGCTTTCCACACTCTGAGAAAAGTTGTAGTGGAAGAGTCTGTGACACTGCTATGAAGAGACTCTGGCAATGTGTAACCAAATGAACCCAGGAGAGAAAGGTACACTTAAAAGTTTTGCTTGCTGGGTGACTAAAGGAAAAGCTGGCTTATAACTAGTCTGATATAAATTTGTCTGAATGAGAAAAAAAGAAGCTTCTTGCCTTTGTGCTACTGAACTGCACTATCACTGAACTGACTGAGAAATTTTGTTTTATTTATCTGGAATGGGACTTCTGGGCAAACTTGTACTAACACTGTGAGGGGTTTTGTTTGTTTATTTGCTTGTTTGTTTGTTATTTTTCATCTCCCACTCTCCAGCATATTTCCCTAATAAACTCCACATTGTAAATAACGTCTGTGAGTCTTGCAATGAACATCTCATCCAATGATTGGTAAAAGTAGGTGCAGGAGCATGTACGGTATCCTGTCTGACTATATAGCTATTTGAATAGTGCTATGGATATTATTGATGGGAGAATTTCCCTTTATGAATAAGACAGAAGTCAGGCTCAGCCACTTCCCCGTTTCCACTTCTTTCATACCTGGAACAAACACATTAAAGGACTAGTTTTACAAACAAGGAAGACTGCTTTACCCATGGATGCTTATACATTAAATAATCACAGAAAAATGAAGTTAACATAAAATTTTGAGGATGTTTTTATAAAAATGATTCAGAAATATTTTCATGTAAAATAATCCAAAAGAGTTAATAATAGGTTCCTATAATCTATGTAGCTACAGTATGTCAGAGAGACTCTAAATACTGTACTGGAGTACTGAGAAGCCAAAGCAAAGACGGGAAAATCAAGAAGTTAAGGAGCTGAGCAGAAGATTTCTAAGGGCAGTGTGGCAAGATAAAGCAAAGCATTGTAATGAAATTATTAAATAGCTGGAGTCGCAAAATTAAAAGGGATGAACTCTCTTGGCATTTCTTAAGCTAAAGGAACTGAAGAACATACTCAAGCCCCAAGTTGAGATATTTAAGGATTCTGTGGGTAGAATACTGAATGACCCAGGAAGTATCAAAAGAAGGTAAAAGGAGTACATGGAGTCAATACTGAAAAGAATTGGCAACACCAGACAGAAAACCAAAAGATTAATATATTGGGAAAGTCTGCTGTCAGAGACCTCTCCAGAGTACTGAGGAACAACAAATCAGTCTAGATACTAAGGTGCACCTGATCCAAGCCATGATCATCACAATTATGTGGTATGCATCAGAGCTGAACAATGACTAGGGATGACTAGGGATAATAGAAGAAAAATGGATGCCTTTGAGTTGTGGTGCTGGAAAAGAGTATTGAACATACCATAGACTGCTAAGAGAGCAAACAGGTCTGTCCTGAAAAGGGAAAAAACAGGCTGCTCCTTGGAGGCAAGATTTTTAATCTCTGTCTTACATATTCTGGGCATGTTGCTAGGAGGTATCAGTCCTTGAAGATGGAGGGACAGTACAAGTGAGGAACACCCGGGATGAGATAGAGATTGACTCAGTAACTGGAATTGGGAATTGATGTGGTGGAGAAAATGAAATTGACTCTAAATATGACAGGGTTTAGAGTACATAGCATCATTATGAGTTGCAGGTGACTAAGTGGCCCTTCACAGCAACAACATAATATCAATAATACTTACTATTAAAGAATGACTATCATTTCCATTTCATAAGGTATAGATATATAAAATCTAAGATTATAATTATTCTTGAAAATGTACTTAATTGTTTTTATTAACTATCTAAATAATTAGATAAATATTGATTACCTTGCTACTATAATTGATTTTAAAAACTCCATCTCTATACCTTGGTAAATAATAAATAAAATTGCATGTACTATTGGTATGAGCAACATCATGATAAGTGAAAGAAATATTAAAGTTGTCAAATAATTTCTTTTTGCCTCAATTCATAATCAATGTCTATAGATATGCCAATCAGGAAATCAAATAACTTATAGTATTATTAAAATGTGCTGCATAGTGTTAAAAAGCAAAGATATCACTTGAGAACTCATATGTACCTGACCTTTTTTGATGTTGTTAGGTGCTGTTGAGTAGAGTACAAATAGCAAGCCTATGAACAAAAGATCTGAACCCTTTCCTATCCTGTACCATTTTCACATTCCCTGACATGTTAGAACCCATCGTGGCAGTGACCATGTCAATTCACCTGGTCAAGAGTCTTCCTCTCCCTCACCAACCCTCCATGCTTCCAGTATCATGTCCTTCAACGAGGAATAGCCACTCACATTGTCTTGCCTCCAAAAGAGCATTCTGACTGCATCCTTTCCAAGACATATCTGCTTGTTCTTTTCATCATGGTATTTTTCAGTTGCCTCATATATATGAGAAAGCTGGATCATTAATAAGGAATACTAAAGAAGGAGTGATGTCTTCGAATGTATTTGAAAAAGAATATGAATTATACTATGGTATGCCAGAAGATACCCAAGTCTATCTTGGAAGATGTCTAACCAGAATACCGCTAACAAGCGAGGATATACTTTGAACATCCTATGAGCAGAACCTGTCATTACAGAAAAATACCATGTTTGGTAAAGTCAGTGAAGAAGCAGCAGCCCCTCAATGAAGAGGATTTACACAGTGGCTATGACAAGAGGGTCAACATTTGCACAGATAGTGCAGGATTGGGTGATGTTTTGTTCGTTTGTGTATAGAGTCACTGTGCATCAGAAAAGACTTGACAATTCTTAAGAACAGAGTGGTATCAGTTAATTGGAAAACAGACTCTAACATAATACTAAGATTTTGACAGTGATTGAGAAATACTAGGCTCTTTCTTTTTTAGCTTTTTCCTTATTATTTACAGCAAAATATGAAGATAAAATTCCACTACTTCAACATGAATCTCAGAAGTTAGTCTTTGCTAAATAATCTGTATAATTAAAATACTGAGACATGTTTATATCAGTCAATCTTATGAGTATATATTAAAAGACTGTCTAATAGGGTAAAGAGTCATCTTTGCATCTGTATCTCTATTACCTATCATTTCAAAACTGTAAACAAAGGGGTTATGAAATTATGTTTTCAAAATCCTCAGAAAAATACTCATGACAAATATAAAATCAAAATTAATGGGGAAAATTATTTTACATTTCAAACCATGTCAAACTGGGGAGAAATGCACCTGCAAATAATTGGTTGACAGTTTCTGTTTAAAATTTTATTACAAGGCCAGCTTCTTCTGTTTACTTGTTTCTGAATGCTGTGGTTTATTTATGCTGAACTACACTTTATGATGAATGCAGAAGTGGAATGCCTGGGGAAAATCAACTGTCAAACTGAATTCAGACATTATAGTTACTGTGATGTCAAGAAAAAGAAAGTCACTACTGTCACATACAAACACCTGTAAAGTTGAATAACATATTTGTGCTGAGTCTTTTTACCCCTTCACTTAGGTTTTAACAGTTTTAAAGTGCTGAAGTATTAAATAACCTCACACAGTCTTTTACTACTTTTGGGTGATAGTGGCGGGAAGTGGTAGTGATTAAAACCATTTGATTTTGGGGTGTATGTGTGTGCTCTTTATTTACTGGTGAAATGGAGGAAAATCACAAAGAACAAAAGTTTTATACTGACCTCAGAATTTTCCTTGCTATATCTTCTTCCCAATACATAAAACAGAAAGATGAACTTCCAGACTTCCTCAAAATGTTTTACAGATTTACTGTTGCTTGCAACAATAATTTTTAGGAAAAATACTGAAGGTTTGGAAAATTATCAAGATGAAAAAATAAGAATCATACAAATGAAAATAAAACCATCATAAAATTTAGACGTATTAGAATCTAACTTTTATCCACCAGCTAAGATCAGGGTGATTTTGATATCTTCTATTTGTATTCAGCGTGATTGCTTTGAAAAGAGACAACTGTTTAATCTAAAAATAATCAATGTTGATAATTTTAAGCATGTGTGTTGATATAGCATAAACACATCACTTACATAGATAAATAATTTATAGACAGTATGTAAGTAGGTAAATAGGTAGAGAGCAAGTAAAAAAAATCAGATAAAACGTGAAGTTTCCCATATCTGGTTTCTACCCAGTTTATAAAGTGGGACTGCCCCATCAGTAGCATCCATAGTGTCATAGCTAGTCAGGCATGCCAACCCACATACTCCTGCACCTATTTCTATCCAACATTGAGTCCAACATCTATTACAAATTGGCTCACAGGCTTTACTCACAGTTGTGATGTTTATTAGGGAAATAAATTGAGAGGTGGAGGCAAAGAATATTATTGAACAATGTAAGTCATGGTTTAGTCCAGCAATCACAAATCAGATCAAGAGCCACAATCCCTCAATTTAGAAAGCTTTTTTGTCACTAAGAAAAAGTCTAGGTTCAATTCAGCAGCACAAACCAACCTCTGGTTTTCTTAATCATTCAACAAACTTTAAATCAGAGGAGTTACAAGTCAGCTTTTGCTTCAATCATCCAGCAAAAAAAACTCTAACTGGCCTTTACCTCCAGGGTTCCTCTGACTATTCCATGCTACATCTCTTCACAGCTGTGTGACAGTATCTTCACCCTCTCTTTACCACCAGCTTTTACTGTGTGGAAAGCACTATTTATACTGGTCCCACTGCTATTGACAATTTTCAAGAACAGATGTATGAGTTAAGGTAACTGATGACCATACCCCCACTGGGGCAAATATAGTGCATAGAAAAACCAATTCTTAAAGTAATTTACTGACACCACAGATAGAAAAGTCACATTTCCAATCATGTAGTTTTACTATCACTTTTCCATGATGTTTTCAAGCTTGTAATGAGCTCAAGGTTCTAAAGTACTCAAGAGCAATGGTGTCTCTCTGGAGACTAAGGTACTTCTGATACAGGCCATGGTCTTCACTATCACTTGTTATGCATCAGAGAGTTGGACAATGACTAAGGAGGATAGAAGGAGAATTGATGACCCTGAGCTGTGGTGCTGGAGAAGAGTATTGGATGTACCATGGACTGCTAGAAAAACAAAAAGACTCATCCTGGAAAGGGTTAAACCAGGCAGCTCCTTGGAGGCGACGATTCTGAGGCTCTGTCTAACATACTTTGGACATATTGTAAGGAGGGAGTGACCAGTCCTTGGAGAGGGACATCATGCTTGGTAGGGTGGAGGGACAGCGCAGGAGGGGAAGGCCCTCTATGAGGTGGATTGATTCAGTGACTGGGGTAATCGGGATGGGAGTGTCAAAGACTGCGATTAGCACAGGACAGAGTAGAGTTTAGGGCTGTTGTACATAGGGTCGCTATGAGCGGCAAGTGACTCGATGACACATAACAATAAGCTCAATTTACTCCCTCATTTGTAAACAATAGCTTTTCATAACACCAGTGTTAATTGGGACCAACTTGAATCTATACAAAAGATTAGATTAATAGACTCTGAATGGTATGTACTGAAAACCTACATTTACTGAAAACATAACTATTTATTGATTACTAGGTTATGAAATGATTTTGTATAGAGTGAACCAAAATGGCCTTGGTATGAAACTATATATTAAGAATACTATTAAAGGAGTTTTGGTGGCTAAGCAGTAAGCAGTTGCACTGCCAACCCAAAGACATATGCTTCAAATCCACCAGCTGCTCTGTAGGAAAAGAATGGGCTGTTCCTTCCTTACTGATTCAATGTCTGGAAACATGTGGGAAGGTCAAGTATGAATTGATTCTGAATTGATGGCACATAAACATAACAATGTGATAATTTAAATTTCATCTGTGAATATGAAGTTCCTGCTTTCTATTGATTTATTTTCCAGTAGCAAAACTATTATATTCCTTCATTAAAGATATATCCTCAGTTTTACTCTTCCATCTATCCATTCATCTGTGCTTTCATCTTGCTTTATTGCAGCTATTTGTTCCTGTAATATATAGTGTATAGTTTAGCATTTCTGATGGATGTTAACCACCTCCATCTCCAGGAATTTGCGGATTTTGTTTGAGTAATGACAAACAAGAGAAATATTTATTCACATAGCAGCAAATAATTGCCCAAAACTAAAAGGCAAGATTTAGTCAGGAGTAAGATTGAGTGGAACATGAGTGGTTTTGGATGTTTATTGTGGTTAATGGATAGAACCATGAAGACGTGCCTATTTGTGCATTGAATCTTGAGTTATTTAAAATTTTATAGAATACAAAATGGATTTTCAGAATGCCCAGATAGGGAGTAATGGATAAAGAAAAGGCTGAAGTGTTTGTTATTTAAAATGGCTTCCCTAGCCATTGATGGACTTTGGCTTTGCCAGTTGGTTGTTGGAGGTGTTGTATGCTGTCTAGTCATAACCAATATAGATTTGGCACTCCAATGGATTTTAGAAGCAGTAAATCACACTGGAGATTTTTCATCCAACTTCTACAGAGCAGTTAATGGATTAGAACAGCTTGCCTTTGGGATTGCAGCTCAGTTTTTTTCCCACTAGGCCACCAAAATTCCCTATTTTATGTGTGTTTGGGGGTGGTAGGTGGGTACATCCAAATAGGATGGGCTAGTCTTTCCGGAAAGGATTGGTTAATTTTGCCATTAAATGTAATGGATTCAGCAATAGGAAAGGTGAATCTCAACAACAGTAAAGATGAGGAAGGAGTGCACATCTTTAGGGCAAGAAATTCCTGCACCAGCCAGACTGAGATCTTCACAGGAGCAGCATTAGCATCAGCAGAGAATCAGAAACTGACCTGAGACAGAGCTGGCTTCAGACTACTGGCCCACAGAGCCAGACCTAAGATCTTCAATTCAAGCTTGCTAGAGGACTGAGGAACTTTGTGACACTGACCTAAGTCATCAGTCTGAAGATCAAAGGGCCTTAAGAGACTGAGAAATTGACTGAATAGAGATTGTTCCTGATGTCAATTTGAGTTATAACCTGCTAACTTCCCTCTTAAACCTCATAATGGATATTGTTCTGTGAAGTCTGTATAGCTACTGCAATGGGTTTTAGTCCCTGTAGAACAGTAATGTTGTTGCTGGAACTAATACAAAGAGCTGTGGGATCGTGGGGCCATGTTCGACCTCATGGGAATATTTTTTGTGCTGTGAATTCTCCTGATGGGGGTAGTTTACACTTGTGGAGTTAGTGAAAGTCAGACCTGACTATCCCTATTCCATCCTTGCTTTCTTTACATGGGGGCATAAGAACTTCTCACAATAATCCAACCTCAGAAATGGAGGCTTTCATTGTTGTAAAATGAATATCTTCTTCCAGTCTCCCTGTCACTTTAGGACTGATTACAACTCTAAATACAATAAAGATAATCTCATTGCTCTTTACAAATTCCTTTACTACAGATACAAGTAAGGAAGTAAAAACCAAATTTGCTAGCCCTTTGCTCTTTGACTAGTCTTGTCTGAGAAGTAATTTTTGGAAAAGTAACTTTGTTTTGACTATAACTTCAATGAAAATGATTCTGCTACAATTGGATGCTAATGAGGATGCTAGTTTTTGCAGTCTTACTGAAGAGTAGAGGAATTTAGCTAAGAGGGTAAAACCTAACAATCATCCACTTTACTTTCTTTCCCTTTTTCATTTCATGGTAAATGAAATTTTGTTAGAGTTATGGAAAAATGATATAATAGTAAATAGCAAGATATTTTTTATCATATTGTAAACTTGGTCCGTGTCAACGCTGGAAAAAAATAGCCATCAGACTGAGTAAATCTTACTAATCTTAAACTGCCTACATTATTGTTGTTGTTTTTAGGTGTCGCTGAGTCACCTGTGATCCATAGTAAACCGATGTAGAACAGCTCTGAACCCTGCACTGTCCTGAGCCGGTCTTACTAATTCTGACACACCAACCCCAATTGCCCCAGTTACCGTTTCAATCTATCTCATCCGAGGTCTCCCTCTCCTGCACTGTCCCTCCACCCTTCCAAGTATGATGTCCTTCTCCGAGGATGGATCCCTCCTGACCTCATGTACAAAGTATGTGAGACAGAGCTTAAAAATAATAGCCTTCAAGGAGAAACTTGGTTTCACCTGCTCCAAGGCATACCTATTGATTTTCTTGGCAGTTCATGGTATGTTGAAGACTTTTCCAGTACCACAATTCAAAGGCATCGATTCTTCTGCTGTCATCCTTAGTCATTGCCCAGCTCTCTGATGCATAGAAAGTAAGTATTGTGAAGACAATAGCCTGGTTAGGCTCACCTTTGTCTCTAGACTAACATCATTGCTTTTCAGCATTCTGGAGTGGTTCTTGACAGCAAATTTTCCCAGTGCAATTTATCTTTTGATTTCCTGACTGCTGGAGTTAAGAGTGTTGATTGTGGAGTTGAACAAATTATAATTGTTAACAAGCTCAATCTCTTCTCCATCTATGATGGTGTTGCCAGTTGGCCTAGTGGTAAGAATCTTTGTCTTCTTGATGTTGAGCTTCAATTCATACCGAAGACTATAGTCCTTGATCTTCTGTGGCAAGCACTTAAGGTCTTTTTCCAGTTTCAGCAAGCAACGCTGTGTCAGCTGCATAATATAGGTTGCAGATGAGTCTTCCTTCAATCTTGATGCCACATTCCTCCTCATAAAGCTCTGCTCACTGAATGATTTGTTCTGCATATAGATTGAAAAATGTATGGAGACAAGATGTATCCCAACAACAACTACAACAAAATGAAGCATATTAAGCAAATAAAACTGATAGCTGTAATAAATCAGATAGATCTTAGCCATTCTATTATAGCAAAATCAAAGAAGGATAATCAGCAAATCAAAGTAAACTATTGCTCACTTTGTCTTAACATCTAGTAACCCTGTCTCTAGGAAACTTGGCAAAATACTATTCTATACTCTTACAATTGAATCACGTGATAGGTGAAAGGAATAGAAACCCATTCCAGGCTCATTTTCCTATTTTGTATTTTTGGTTAGCACACACTTAATATATGGTCAAACAGGAGTGACTGATGGCTCTCATTTTCTGACACTGTTCATTGTTGTTGTTAGGTACCATCGAGTCAAGTATGACTCACAGTGACCCCATGAACAAAAGATCTGAAACCAGTCCTGTCCTGTGCCATCCTCATACTTCCTGACACACAAAAGCCCATCACAGCAGTCACCTTGTCAGTTCACTTGTTTGAGGGTCTTCCTCTCCTTTGCTGACCCTCCACCCTTCCTCATTTCAGCTAACTTCCACTTTGGACTTTAACACTATACTACCTTAACTATCTTCTTTGTTTGTAGGGTTTTTAAAAGCCTTTTATTTAAGAAGTAGAATGCCCATCATGCTTCCTAGTTGTCTTAACTAGGGAGCTCCCCCAAAACTTGGAAGTAGATTGCCCATCATGCTTCCTAGTCTGTCTTAATCAGGGAGCTCCACAAAAACCCGTCCATGATAGGAAACCCTTTTGCAATTTTACTCACCAGTGGCAAAGATTTCATTATCACAGCAACCCTAAGTAATTGCAGTGCAATAAACTGACAAGTGTTGCACCTCTTAGAGTAATGTTCTTTCTAAACATGATCAATAGCAGACCTGAGGGCCACAGGACCAAGGGTTCAATCAAATACCAAGTCCCACCCACCAGATTCAGTTTGCCCACACAGAGGTTTCTCAACCAAGCTGATTGTAAACTAGATCGAATACAGTTATTTATGACTATATATTATGTCATACTTAGGGTAGTGTAATATTCAATTCAGTTATTGGCCTAAACTTTTAAGCTGTTATATATAAATATAGATAGATAGATAGATGATAGATAGATAGATGATAGATAGACAGATAGATAGATAGATAGATAGATAGATAGATAGATAGATAGATAGAACTAAATATGTGTATATATGTTTGGTTCTATTCTGTTATGTTATGCTATTCTATGCTATGTTATTATGCTGTGCGAGGTTATGCTAATGTTATGTTATATACCATTGAGTAAAACCAACTCATGGCTGACCTACAAGTGAGTTTTCAGAGGCAGTAAATCACGTTGGAGAAGATTCTGTGTGTGTGTGTGTATGTGTGTGTGTGAGTGTGTGATTGTTATTTGTACAGTAGAGAAAGAACCAACCCATAACTGACCCTCAAGCAGGTTTTTAGAGGCAACTAATCACTCAGAAGGAGATTGACCATCTTCTCCCATGGAGCAGTTGGTGGACTTAAATTGCATGCCTTAAGGATTACAGTGCAGCTTCCTGCCACTAGGCCTCTCTCTCTCTCTCTCTCTCTTTCTCTCACTCCAGTGTACATGTAAAGTGCTTAATTTTATATACATATACATATATTGAAAAATTATACTGTTATTTTGTTCAATTCCAATTACTAGAAAACCTTAAAAATAAGATAAACATGACCTAATATCCATAATTATGCAATTATAGCAATTGAAATGAATGTATTAAATGACTTTTTATCATCATTTTCTAAACTTGCTAAGAGAAACTCTCATTAAATTCTACCTATTATATTTTTCAATAATGGAATAGTGCTATTTTAGAGATTCTCCCAGGAATCTAATATCTAAGTCAGTCAATGATCAATGTCTATTTCAAGTATCTCAAGTTCTTTAAGCCTTTCATTCAAATGCTATCCTTGAAATATGTATACGAAAATTTTTATATTATTTACTTTATACCATATTGAATTATTATTTGATTATATATTGTTGTTGTTATGTGACATCGAGTTGCTTAAGACTCATAGCGACCCTGTGTACAACAGCTCTAAACTCTGCTCTGTCCTGTGCCAACCACACTGTCTACGATACACCCATCCGGATTACCCCAGTCACTGAATCAATCCACCTCATAGAGGGCCTTCCTCTCCTGTGCCGTCCCTCCACCCTACCAAGCATGATGTTCCTCTCCAAGGACCGGTCCCTTCTTACAACACATCCAAAGTATGTTAGACGGAGCCTTGGAATCCTTGCCTCCAAGGAGCAGCCCGGTTTGACCCTTTCCAGGATGAATCTGTTTGTTTTCCTAGCAGTCCACATCTCAAAGGCATTAATTCTCCTTCTATCCTCCCTAGTCATTGATCATATATACTTACATTTTATTTATTTTAAAATAAATGTTACAATAGAAATTCCCAGATTTTTCTTTTTTGTTTTCTTTCTTTTATATTTTAAAACTGTCACTCAGTAATTTCCTAATTCCAGTCCCTTTTTATATTTTCTTAATATTTTTAAATTTAATATATTTTCCTTTCTCCTCCTTAAATCTCTTTAAGCTCTAATGTCTCTCCTTGACCTAAAATGATTGAAAAATATTCCTATTTCATATCATAATCTTTAAATCAGTTAAGTATAAGTTATGGAAGAAGAAAAATAGAGGAAAGTATATACACAGATAATTCTTTATAGATCTAGGAAAGAAAATAATTTTAACTGTTACTAGATTTTAAAAGGATATACAAGGTATGAAAAGATTAATCTTAAAGATTAATCATTTCTCCTAAATATATTTTTCTAATCTTCCTCTTCTATTAGAAAATAATTCTTAGCTTTCCCTTTTAATGGCAAATCTTAAAATTTTAACTTTAAAACAGTCTTTTTCCTTTATAATGTTAGTCTAGTTTAATTTCTACAATTAAGTTATTTTACTATTGTTTTTTCTTTTTAGGCTCCATCCAATAGGCTCAAATGATGTTAAGTATAACAGAAGCAAGCATTCTTGTGTCATCCTCATAATTGCTGATAATCTTGAGCTAATATTTTAGGCACATTTTTCCTCTCATTCTCTTGTCATTTCTTGCTTTGAGAATTATACTTTTGTTATGATTAGTTTCCATATTCATCTGAGATGATATATGTAAAGAGATATATATTTAAAAAGTTTTATTTCCTTTTGTCCACTATAATTAATAACATAAATATTGGTGCCCAGCACCCACAAGTGGCTTTATAGGGCTGTTTATATTTTGTTCACTATATGCTCAGGAATTTCTTAATGGTGGAATAAATAAGAATTCCATTTTTCTCTCAAGTGGTATGCTTTATCTGTATGCATAGATTGTATTACTATTACATTCATGATAATGAGAATTTTATCATTTTTAGAAAAGATCATACAGTTATCTATATCTTGTTCTGCACATGAGAAGATTGCTTGGGACATGCTCAGTACCAATGCCAATCCTAATCTAACTTGTCTCCCAGGAGACTAAGAAATGGAGAAAAAATGCATTCTTTAAACTCTTTTGAAAAGAGGCACACATATAGCTTTTGCCTACAGGACCACTTTTTTGAGAACATTAGGAGAAAATGTGAGAAGTTAGGTACTAGCTACTTTCCAAAATAAAAATCTGACAAATGATAAAATAAGAACGAATGAATAAGCAAATTTTTCAATGATTGATACATTAGTGCCAAGCTACACATTGGATCTGAAAACTTAAATTTACAAGCGGAGAAATGCCATGCACTCCTCTACATTCCTAATTCAAAACCTGTCATCATTTGGAAAACAAGTTTTAAATACTGAGGATGCACACATCTGTAAGTGGATATCAGAATAGGATATTTTCACCCTTATCCTGGGCTCTATGAGGAAAAAGGTGACATCAGGATTGGAGTATGACTCATCAACAATCTGTGTTATGCACATGACATAAAACTGCCTGCTGAAACTGAGGAGGATCTGGAGTGCTTGTTGCAGAAGGTCAAGGACTGCAGCCTTCAATATGGACTGAAGCTCAACATCAAGAAAACAAAGATTCTCATTACTGGGCCAATTGGCAGCATCATGAAGAGATCAAGATTATTAACAGCTTTAGTTTGCTTGGCTCCACAATCAACACTCTTGGTACCAACAGCCAGGACATTAAAAGACAAATTACATTGGGAAAGTCTATTGTCAGAGACCTCTCCAGCGTACCAAAGAGCAATGACAGCAATTTAGAGACTGAGGTGCACTTGATGAAGGCCATAGTCTTTGTCATTATTTGTTATGCTTCAGAAAGTTGGACAATGACTAGGCATATAAAAGGAGAATCGATGCCTTTGAGTTGTGGTGCTGCACAAGAGCATTGAATGTATCATGGACTGCCAGGAGAACAAACTGGTTCATCCTAGAGAGGGTGAGACCAGGCTGCTCTTTAGAGGCAAGGATTCTGAAGCTCCGTCTGACATACGTGTTTAAAGGAGGGAGCAGTCCTTGCAGAGGGACATCATGTTTGAGATGGTAGAGGGACAATGCAAGAGAGTAGGCCCTAGATGTGATGGGTTGATTCAGTGACTAAGGTAATGGGATAAGTGTGTCAAAGACAATAAGATTGGAGCAGGTTAGAGGAGGGTTTAGGGTGGTTGTACATCGGATCACTATGAGTCACAGGTGACTTAATGACACATACAAAAACAACAACAAAATCATCTTTCAGAAGAAATAGATTATAGGGGAGTATTGGGTTATTTTATTTTGTGGTCATAATTTATCTGTGATTTCCTTTTGAGAAACTTAGCTTCAATAAGGACTTACAACACCCACAATTATTGTTATTGAAAGTGCTTTTAAAAATAAGAGGAAGTGTCCTAAAAATCACAGTTCTCAAGCACATAGAGTGTATATAAATAATCATATGCTTTGTGTCAGTTAATTTCGTCATATTTTCAGGAGAAACCAGTTCCTTGGAAAGAAACATCTTGCCAGGAAAGGTAGAGAGAGGGTTAGTGGAAGAGAGTAAGACTAAATGAGATGGATTGACACAGTGACAAAGCATAACAGATCCTGAGAATTGTATAGGATAATGCAAAGTTCAGATCTGTGGTTCATAGAGTCACAGAGTATTGTTGACTTGATGGCATTTAACAACACACAGCCACCAAAAGAATACAGACTTCTGATTCATTAATCAGTTAAACATTTATATTTTAAAACTAGTTTAGCTTACATCTTTATTTTTTTAATGCAGTAATTATCATAAATTATGGGGCAATTGTTTTCTAAAGGATTACATTTGAATAGCTAAGTCTGCAATGAAAGTTTAGAAAAACCTAAACAAGTTCAATAATGACAACCCCTCTCTGTCCTGTAAAAATTTTAAAATACAATGTTACCTATAGGGAGCTTTTGTGGCCTAGTGGTAAAAAGATACACTGCAGGCCCAACAGCACATGATTCAAATCCACTAGATTCTCTGAGGGAGAAGCATCAAAGATCTCCTCTCATGTGATTTATTACTTCTGAAAATATGCTGGAGGGTCAACTATCAGATGGTTCTCACTCAATGACAAACAAAAACAATGTTAAACATAATTTCAAGTTAATGCCCCAAAATAAAAAAAAAAATCAAATCAGAAATATTATGTTGAGTGAAATATCTCTGTCACAAAAGGACAAATACTGCATAATGCCACTGTTATAAAACAGAACTGACATTGGGTTTGGGGGGGAACTAGGAAAAGAGGGGATAAATAGTGTACACTGCATTCGAACAGATGAAGGAGAGAACTGTTTAAAGGAGCTATATGATTTGGTATTATTTGCATGGCAGGAGTCCAGAGTAGAAGTTGCATAGTAAATTGGACTGGGGAGTGGGGGGATTGTATAACAATGAAGGATTTTTTTTCACAGAGAAAAGCAAACTTGAGGAGGAAGGGTGGGCAGGGAGGAAAATGTTCAACAATGAATGAATGGAAATCCAAATTCTCTGTAAATTTTCATTAAAATCTCAATTTTAAAAAAGAATAAGGAATTGCTTAAGTGAAATGTCTAGATGCTGATCAAATCTATTATGTTTATTAAACAATACTTTGTTGTTATTTTTATGTGACATTGAGTCACCTGTGATTCATGGCAACCCTATGCAAAACAGCCTTAAACTCTGCTCTTTCCTGTTCCAATCTTATTGTCTCTGACATACCTTCCCCCTTAACTCCAGTCACTGAATCAATCCATCTCATCAAGGGTCTTCCTCTCCTGCACAGTCCTTCCACCCTCCCAAGCATGATGTCCCTCTCCAAGGACAGATCCCTTCTTACAACATGTCCAAAGTATATCAGACAAATCCTTGCCTCAAAAGAGCAGAATCCTTGCCTCCAAAGAGCAGCATGGTCTCATTCTCTCTAGGACAGACCTGTTTGTTCCCCAGGCAGTCCATGATACATTCATTAGACGGAGCCTCAGAATCCTTGCCTCCAAGGAGCCACCGGGTTTAACCCTTTCCAGGACAAATCTGTTTGTTTTCCTAGCAGTCCATGGTATTTCAATACTCTTCTCCAGCACCACAGCTAAAAGGCATAAATTCTCCTACTATTATCCATAGTCATTGTTCAGCTCTCTGATGCATAGCAGGTGATTACAAAGACCATGGCCTGTATCAGGTGCACCTCAGTTTCCAGACTGACATACTTGATCTTCAGTACCCTGGAGAGGTTTCTGACAGTAGACTTTCCCAATGCAATACATCTTTTAATTTCCTGGCTGCTGGTGCCAAGAGTGTTGATTTTGGCACCAAGAATAATTGTATAGAAAATGTATTTTCTAACTTTTAATGATTAACTGGAAAATGAATAAAGTAACCTGAAAAAATTGTCATTTTAAATGTTAATTGCCTTGTTAACATTATTTTTGTTTTTGTTAGGTGTCATTGAGTTGATGACAATCAGTGACACCATGAACAGTGGATTCATAGACCTTTCCTTATCCTATGTCATTCTTGTTATTTCTGATATACTTGAGTCCATTTTTAGGATCACTTTGTCAATCCATCTCATTTAAGGTCTTCTCTTTAGCTAACTCTCCAAATTTTAAACTATGATGTTCCTTTCAAGGACTGGCCCATTTAACAATATACCTAAAGAATATGAGACAAAAATTTCTATCTTATCCCATAAGGAGTACCATGGTTTCCCTTTCTCCAAGACATTTTTTGTTCTTTTGGCCATCCTTAGTATAGTCAATACTCTTTTCTAACAACACAACTCAAAAGCATCGTCTTTTGCCATTTTATTGTCAAGAATTTATTGTTCAAAATGTCTTTCCTAGCCATTTATTGACTTTGACTTTGCTGTTTTGAAGGTGGAAACATATTAGTTTATCCACAAGGGGATTGGCTAGTCTTATCACTAAATTAAGTGGACTCCAAGGCAGAAATTGGGAGGGTCAACAACAAAGAGGTACCAGTGAGTGTAGTTATGGGTCAGTACCAGTCAGACTAGGATCTGTACAATAGAGACCAACCTGAGACAGAGTCAAATTAGGACTGCTTTCCTCAGAGCCAGAAGCTTTCAAATCAAACTTTCTGGACGACTGAGGGAAGATGCCATAGCTAATAGAACTAAAGGAATTTTGTACCACTTACTTAAGACATGAGGCTGAAGGTCTACAGACCTATGACAATACTTGAGAAGCTGTATGGGCTGAGATATTGTATCTTCCTGAAAACCTGAGCCATCATGAATTAGAGTCCATTAACTTCCCTAGTAAACTCCGTAATTGTGATTATAACTGTGCAGTCTGTGAATTATTACAATTAATTTCAGACCCAGTAGAACAGTAACAATTTTGTTGAAATTAGCAGAAGACAAGCAAATTAGTAATGCAGAAACAAAGGATACCATTTTTGACCTTAGAGGAATTAGTTTTGAATTGTTGGTGTGGTTGAGAGTGGCAGTTTCCCTTCGTAGAACAAGCACAGGTCAGACTCTTCACCGTCACATCACCTTTGCTGTTTTTACAGTCCTCCTTAATCATTACTCACTTTCAGATACATAGGAAGTAGTTGAAAAGCCCATGGTTTGGATTAGGTGAACTTTATTCTTTATAATTGCATCATTATTCTTTTGTACTTTGGAGAGGTTATTTTACTTCATGATAGGATCATTACGAGTCATACTTAACTTGATGGCAGCTAAAACATTATAGCTAAAATAGCCTAGTTATAAGATGCTGCTGTGCAGGAACAGAATGGGTAACCTCTTCCATTGAGATTTAATGCCTCTGGAAACTCAATGGAGGGTCAGTGATAGGTCAGTTACAACTTGAAATATTGCAACAACCACAATAACAATCTAATGATTATTAAGATCAGAATTTGGTTGATTAATGATTTGATTAATAAAATTTTTTATGCAAGGAAAATTTTTTTTAGTGATGGAAATGTTCTCCACATGAATTGTTGTTATGCATATATTGCTGTTGTAATGTACCATTGAGTGACCTGTGACTCATAGTATTCCTATATACATTAGCTCTGAACCCTGCACTATCCTGAACCAGGCTCATTGATTCCAACACAGCTACCCCATTACCCTGGTTACTGTGTCAATCCATTTCAACTAGAGACTTTCTTTCCTGTACTGTTCCTTCACACTTCCAAGCATAATATCCTCCTTCAAAAATGGTCCCTCCTGGCCATGTGCTTAAGTAGATGAGATGGAGCTTCACAATCCTTGCCTCCCCAAAGAAACTTGATTTCAGCCTCTCCAGGATATAACTGTTAGTTAACAATCAGCTGTCTACTGGGAGCCTCTTGTTTAAATTAATCAGGACCTGGGGGGCAGGTCTTTGTATTTAAAAGTTGGTTGGGCCCAAGAGCTATGAATACTAGAGGAATAAGTATGATTATAGTAGTGTAGTGGTAGAGCTCAGATTGGAAGTCAGTCTAAATGAAGAAAAACAATAACAAACATCGTTTAATAATTAGAACATGAAATGTACATAGCTTGAATTTTGGAAAATTGGAAAATGTTAAAAATGAAATAGAATCCATGAACATTGACATACAGGGCATTAGTGAGATGAGATGGACCAGGTTTGGTGCCTTTGAATCAGATAATCATAACCTATACAATGCTGGAAATAAAACACAGAAGAAGAATAGTATTGCATTCATAGTAAAAAAAAGTCAATTTTAAATCCTACCCTGAAATACAATATTGTGAGTAATAGCATGATATCTATATGCTTACAAGCAAGACCTATTAGTACTACTATTAATTATACACTCTTGCATCTATAGTCAAAGAGCAAGACATTGAGAATTTTTACCAAATCTTAAAGTCTGAAATTAACCAAGCATGCAATCTAGTTATTATTGGTGACTAGAATGCAAAAGCGGGGATAACAGTTGGAAAATATGGGCTTGGTGATAAAAATGAGACTAGAAATAGAATGACTAAATTGTGTATTTACAATGACTTATTCATTGCAAATACCTTTTGAAAAAGACAAAAACAATGACTTTACACATGGCTTTCACTTTATGGGCTGAACAGAAATAAGATTGACTATATTTGTGGAAGAAATCATTAGTAAAGCTCAATATCTGAAGTCAAAACTAGGCCAGTGTCAGACTGTAGGTCAGATTATCAATTATTCATATGCAAGTTCACATTGTGGCTGAAGAAAATTAAAATAAGTCCACAGAAAACAAGATATAATTTTGAATCAATTCCATCTGAATTTCAAGGTAATTTCAGAAATAGGTTTGAAGCATTGGACACTGATGATTGAAGACCACATTAGTAGTGAGATGGTATCAATGATATCATCCATGAAGACAGCAAAAGGTCATTACAAAAACAAAGGGAAAAAAGTCTGAATGGATGTCAGAAGAGACTCTAAAGATTGCACTGGAGTGTAAAGAAGCCAAAACAAAAGGAAAACATGTTGAAATAAAAGAGTTGAACAGATGTTTTCAAAGGGCAGCTTGGGAGTACAAAACAAAGTATTATTAAGGAATGTTCAGAGAGCTGGAATTGGAGAATAAAAAGGGAAGAACTCACTCTGCTTCCCAAGCTGAGAGAACTGAAAGCAGATTTAAGCTTTGTGTCACAATATTAAAAGATGTTATGGGCAATGTATTGAATGACCCAGAAAAGATCACAAGAAGATGGAGTGAATACACAGTGTCACTGTACTAGAAAGAATTGATTGACAGAAAATTTTCACAAAGTATCCTATAAACAGGAGCCAATGATAATGAAAGAGGAAGTGGAAACTTTGTTGAAGGCACTATTGGTGTTAGTGTTATTATGTGCCATTGAGTAGTTTATGACTCATAGGGACCCTATATACAACAGCCAGAAACCCTGCTCTATCCCTTGCCAATGTTATTGTCTCCAGCACACCTATCCCCATTACCTAAGTGACAGAATCAATCCATCTTATTGAGATTCTTCCTCTCCTGCACTGTCTCTTCACCCTCGCAAGCATGATGTCCCTCTCCAAGGACTGATTCTGCCTTGCAACATATCTCAAGTATGTCAGACAAAGTTTCAGATTCCTTGCCTCCAAGGAGCTTCACCCTCTCCAGGATGTTTTTCTCCTAGCAGTCCATGGTATATTCAATAATCTTCTCCAGAACCACAGCTCAAAGACATCAATTTTCCTTCTATTATCCCAAGTCATTGTCCAGTTCCCTGATGCATAATAAGTAATTGCAAAGACCATGGCCTGTTTCAGGTGCACTTTCGTCTCCAGGTGGACATCATTGCTCCTCAGTCCCCTGAAGAGGTCTCTGACAACAGACTTTCTCAATGCAATTTATCTTTTAATTTCTTGCCTGCTAGTACCAAGAGTTTTGATTGAGTCCCAAGAAAACTGGAGTTGTCAACAATGTCAGTCTCTTCATCACCATCATAATGGGTCAGTGGTGAGAATCTTTGTTTTCCTGATGTTGAGCTTTAATCCACATTGACGGCTGTAGTCCTTGACCTTCTGCAGCAAGTTCTTCAGGTTCTCCTCAGTTTCAGCAAGGAGGGTGTGTCATCTGCATAATGCAGGTTGTTGATGAGTCTACCTCCAATCTTGATGCCACATTTCTCCTCATAGAGCCCAGATTCCTGGATAATCTATTCCACATATAGATTGAAAAGATTTGGAGATAGGACACATTCTTGACATACACCCTTCCTAATTTTGAACCATACAGTGTTTCCGTTCTCTGTTCTTGTGACTGTCTCCTGGTACAATTACAAGTTTCACATATGCACAATCAAGTGTTCTGGGATTCCCATTCTTTTTAGAGTCAACCACAGTTTGTTGTGATCCACACAGTCAAATGCCTTTATTTGTATAGACATTTCTCTGGTATTCACTGCTTTCAGCCAAGATTTATCTGACATTAGCTACAATATCAGCAGTGCCACGACCTCTTCTATATCCAGCCTGCATTTCGGGCAGTTCTCTGTTGATGTGCTGTTCCAGTCGTTTTTTGGATAATCTTCAGCAGAATCTTACTTGAATGTGCTATCAATGATATTGTTCGATAATTTCCACACTCAGTTGGGTCACCTTTCTTTTGAATGGGAACAAATATAGATCTCTTCCAGTCAGTAGGCTAGGTGATTATCTTCCAGATTTCTTGGTACAACTTGGTGAGTACATCCAGGGCAGCATCTGTTTGTTGAAATATGTCAATTGGTATCCCATCAATTCCTGGTGCCTGGTTTTTTGCCAGTTCTTTCAGAGAAGGCTCTTGCTCCTACATTGTTCCATGAAATTCTTCTGTGTCCAATTCCTTTTGGTACAATGAAGGGACAAGCAAAATAATAAAGCCTCAGGAATTGATATGATACCAATTGAATTGTTTCAATTAAGAGATTCAGCCTTGGATGAGCTAACCTGTCCATGCCAGAAAATTTGGAGGACAGCTGTCTGGCCAATGAATTGGAAGAGGGCCATATTTGTTCCCATTCCCAAGAAAGGTGATCTAACTGAACATGGAAACTTTAAAATATCACTAATATCACATGTAAGCAAAATACTGGTAAAAATCATTCAAAAATGGCTGGAAAAATATATAGGTAGGGAATCACCAGAAGTTCAAGCAGGATTTAGAAGAGGTTGTATCACCATGGACATTACTGCTGATGTTAGTTGATACAGGATGAAAGTAGAGAATGCCAGAAGAATGTCTTTTTGTGCTTTATTGACTAAACAAAGGCATTTGACTGTGTGGCTGACATTAAGAATGGGAGTCCTAGAGCACTTAATAATGATCATGTGAAACCTATACCTGGACCAGGAGGTTGTTGTACAAACAGAGCAGAAGAACACTTGATTGCTGTTGTTATGCGTTGTTAAGTCACCTGAGACTCATAGCAACCCTGTGTACAACAGTCCTAAACCGTGCTCTATCTCTTTCCAATCTTATTGTCTCCAACACACCTTTACCCCATTACCCAAGTGACTGAATTAATCCATCTAACTGAGGGTCTTCCTCTTGTGCACTGTCCCTCTGCCCTCTCAAGCATGCTGTTCCTCTCCAAGGGCTGATCCTGCCTTGCAACATATCCCAAGTATGTCAGATGAAGTTTAAGAATCCTTGCTTTCAAGGAGCAGCCTGGCTTCACCCTCTCCAGGATGAACATGTTTGTTCTCCTATTAGTCCATGGTATATTCAGTACTCTTCTCTAGCACCACAGCTCAAAGGCATCAATTCTCCTTCTATCCTCCCTAGTCATTGTCCAGCTCTCTGATGCATAGCAAATAATTGCAAAAACTATGGTCTGGATCAGGTACACCTCAAGTATCCAGACTGACATTGCTGTTCTTCAGTACTTTGGAGAGGTCTCTTGACAGCTGACTTTCCAAATTCATTTTGTCTTTTAATTTCCTGGCTGTTGGTGCCAAGAGTGTTGATTGTGGAGTCAAGCAAACTGAAGCTGTCAACAATCCCAATTTCTTCATCATCTATTATGATGCCTTCAATTGGCCCAGTGGTGAGACTCTTTGTTTTCTTGATGTTGAGTTTCAATCTATATTGAAGGCTGTAGTCCTTGACCTTCTGCATCAAGTGCTTCAGGTCCTCCTAAGTTCTAGCAAGCAGGGTTGTGTCATCTGAATAATGCAGATTGTTTATGAGTCTACCTCCAGTCCTGATGCCACATTTCTCTTCATACAGCCTAGCCTCCCAGATATGGTTTAAAATTCAGAAAGCAGTGCATCAGGGTTGTATTCTCTCTATATACCTACTTGCAGAGCAAATTGTTTGAGAAGCTGGACTCTATGAAAAGTACTATGGAATCAGGATTGTCGGGAGACTCATCCGTAACCTGTTTTATGTATATGAAACAACTTTGTTTGCTGAAAGTAAGGAAGAATTGAAGCACTTGCTTCAGAACAAGGAGTGCACCCTTCAGTATGGATTGCATCTCAATGTGCAAAAAATAAAGATTCTTACCACTGGACTGATGGGTAACATCATGACGGATGGAGAAGAGATTGAAACTGTTGGATTCACATTAGCACCTTTGTTACCAGTAGTCAGGAAATAAGGAGACACATGGAACTGGGAAAATTTGTAGTTCGGGACTTCTCCCAGTTATTGAGAAATAATGATATTAGTTTGAGAACTAAAGTGTGTCTGATTCAGGCCAACATTTTTCCATTCACTTACCATGCAACTGAGAAATGGATAGTGGGTAAGGATGGTAGAAGAAGAATTGATCCCTTTGAGCTGTGGTGAGGGATAAAAATACTGAACATGCCATGGATGGCCAAAAGAACAAACAGATATGTCTTGTAGAGGATGCACCTGGACTGCTTGTTGGAGCAAAAATGATGAAATTTCACGTTACATACTTTGGGCATGTTGCTAGGAGTAGCTAAGAAGGGTTGAGGATCAATGAAAGAAAGGAAGACCCTTGACTAGAAGGACTGATACTATGACTTGTGCAATGGACTCTTGTGTGTCAGGAAGTGTGAAGATGGCACAAGATTGAAAAAGCTTCAGATATTTTGTTCATAGGATCACTATAGTGGTTGATACTCAACTTGATGGCACATGACAACAGTACCAAGAGTGTTCATTAAAGAACTGAGCAAGCTGAAATTGTTAACAACAATCTCTTCTCTGTCTATCATGATACTAACAATTGACCCAGTGGTGAGAATTTTTTGTGTTCTTGCTGTTGAGCTTCAATCGATATTGAAGACTACAATCTTTGTCCTTCTAAAACAAATGTTTCAGGTTCTCTTCAGTTTCACCAAACAAGATTGTGTCACCTACATAATGCAGGTTGTTGATGAGTCTTCCTACAATCCTTGATGCCACAATCCTTCTCATAAAGTCCAGCCTCCTGAATGATCTGTTTTGCATGTACATTGGAAAGGTATGAAGACAAGAAACATCCCTGATGGACTCCTTTCCATTTTTTAAATCATGCAGTGTTTCCTTGTCTGTTCTAACTCTTGCTTCCTGGATTTCACATGAACACAATAAAGTGTTGTGCAATTCCCATTCCTCTCAAGGTTAACCACAATTTTTTGTGATCCACACGGTCAAAAGCTTTTGCGCAGTCAATGAAACTTGGAACGGGATGTTATGGTTATATAGGCATATTTTATAATCAAAACATCTTTGTTGTACAGTATTTTTCTACATAAATCAGTTTGTGAATTATGTCTTACTTAAAATAACTACAAAAAGTAATATTTCCAGGGTAGAAAAATTAATTTTTCATTAAAATTTCTAAATTATTTACAGTTGGCACTTAACTCTTTGATATACCTTGGATCCCTGTTGTTCATAGGGTCACTATAAAGCATTCTCAACTCAGTCACATCAGGTAACAACATGCCTTGGATTGGTAAAATGTCACTTATTTAATAATAAAAGAATTTGCTAAATATCATCCAATCATTTCTGACTCATAGAGACCCTATGTACTACAGAATCCTCCTCAAATTTGCACCATTCTCACAAATGCTGCCATGTTTGAACCCATTTTTGCAAACTCTGTATCAATTCATCTCATTGAGGGTCTTCGTTTTTTGCATTCTTTTTACAACTCTCTTATTTTCTAAGGATGGTATTCTTCAGCAACTTACTTCCCCTAGTAACATGTGCATAGTCTAGAAATCATCTAAGGAGCATTCTGGTTGCACTTCTTCCAAGGCAGATCTGTTTGTTTTTCTGGTAGTCTGTAGTAGATTTAAGATTCTTGAACTTCTTAGTTTAAAGGCAACAATTCTTTAATTTTCCTTATTCTTTGTGCAGCTTTCACATGTGTATGAGAGAATTGAAAAGTTACAGCTTGAATCTGTCACAATTTTTTCTCTTTAACATGTTAAAAGTGGTTCTTTACAACAGATTTACCAAATACTGTAGATATTCAATGTTTTGACTGATACTTCAAGAGTGTTGATTTTGAGTTGAAGTAAAATGAAATCTCTGAAAACTTCTATCTTTTCTTCATATATCATGATTTTGCTCACTGGTCAAGTTTTGAGAATTTTCCCCAATATGGTTTAGCAATAAATAAATAAATCTTACATTGTGCATTAAGCCTTCTCTTATAGTGTTTATATCTGCAGGACACTTTCTTCTCTATTTAATGCCACCATTCTAGTAGTCATATTTACATAATTTATACATTTTTTTAGTTACTGTAGCTCTATTATTGTTTTTGATACCAGTAAAACTTTCAGCAATAGTACAAAATTCATTGTTTTTCTTAAGTTACCTTCTTTTCCCAGTCCTCAAAATAAC
Source organism: Elephantulus edwardii (assembly GCF_000299155.1). Classification (NCBI taxonomy): domain Eukaryota; kingdom Metazoa; phylum Chordata; class Mammalia; order Macroscelidea; family Macroscelididae; genus Elephantulus; species Elephantulus edwardii. The sequence goes on from NW_006399850.1 coordinate 11,095,177, forward strand.
AGTCTCTAAACGTAAAACGCATTCCTCAAAGTATTTGCCTTTGCCAACTATCTCATATACTCAGCAGTGTGCCTTGATTTTTAGTTAATAAAGAATATAATGGCTTCCAGGGTCTATACTTAAAGAATAAACAGAGTCATCAATCTTCCTTATATTCTTCCTTCTAGTTTTAATAGAGGACATGTTGCAGCTGCAGTAGAATTGCGATCGTTATAACTGCTATCTGAATCCTATCTCCTCCTGGTTGTTTTGTTGTTTGCTGTTTTTGTTGTGTGTGGTTTCTTTCAGGTATGTTATACCACAAATTGCCCTTTCTTTTCATACATCCCATTCCGTTGAAGTGAGTCCTTCTCATCTATTTTGTATAAAAATTATTAAAGAATTTCAATTCTCAAATTATGCTTTAACAATAAAATTGGGCAACAAGAGAAAGAAATTATCTTAGTTTTAAACTGTTGTGTATGAAAATATTGTCTCATAAGATACATTTATATTATAAATTATCTTGTACATAGTGCTTTCAGCAATATAAATCATAATATTTTCTATACCTCATATAATAAAATATTCTTTTAATATATTATGTCTGTAGAAAATTTCAGCTTAAATATATTGAATATTTTGAAATTTATTTGTTTCCCTATTATCAGGACTTTTTCCTTTTACAACCATCAAATAACTATAATGACTTTCTCCTCATTTTAGCTTTTCTTATTTTGCTTGGTTTAGTGATAAGTATTTGTGCTGCTGACACAGAGGCTCACATATGTTCAAATCCACCAGTTGCTCCCTGGGAGAAAGATGGACAATCTCCTACCGTGCGATATACTGCCTCTGAAAATTCACCAGAGAGTCAGTATAAGTCAATTACAACAACAATTTCCACTTAATTGCACACTGGCCCATATCAAAATCACTGTCTTCTAGTTGATTCTGATACATAAGAACCCTAGTAGGACTGAGTGGAAATACATCCTAGGGTTTTCAAAGCTGTGCTCTTTAGAGTGGATAAAATACTGACTTTTAATTTAACAGATTAGCATTTAAATTAGTAAGCCACTGGACTTCCTTAACCTTCACAACTTATCATACATGTAAAAATATCATCTCTTCTCAAAATCTACCAATCTTTAGTGCCCCCATTACAGGTATTTTCTAATTCCTCCATCATAAAACTTAGTATGTTACAACTTCATTGAACCGGAAATTCCTTGTTCTGCTGGATTTAAATTCTTTCTTGATTTTATTAACTAGAACCTGCCTTCTTAAATTTAGATTTGTCATTATTCAGACTAATGTTTTCAATGGAACCAGCTTCTCAACATTGTAGGAAAGCTAGGACTTTCCTTTATTCTTTGTGATATTTTTAAGATGGCATAGTGCATATGTGTCAGGTCACTAATCAAAAGTTCTGCAGTTCAAATCCACCAAGTGGAGAAAGATGAAGATTTAAAGCTTCAGAATACTGATAGAGGGCCACTATGAATTGGACACAATAGCAACTTTCTAATTTTTCTTCTTTGCCAATACTGATAGTAGAAAATTTCCTTTAGCCTACAAACTTTGCTAGCTAAAAGTGAGGAGGACTTGAAGCACTTGTAGAAAATCAAGGAATGCAGCCTTCATTATGGATTAAATAATAATAGATGGAGAAGAGATTGAAACTGCCAAACTTCATCTCACTTGATCCACATTAACACCCTTGTTAGTCAGGAAATCAGGAAAGTCCGCAGTTAAGGACTTCTCTAAATTACAAAGAAATAATAATGTCAGTTCGAGGACTAATGTGCATCTGATTCAGCCCATGGTCTTTCAGATCACTTGCTATGCAGCAAAGAGCTGGATAATGAATAAAGATGACAGAAGAGTTGATGCCTGGGAATGGTGGTGTTGAAGAAGAGCACTGAACATTCCAGTCCATCTTTCTGCCAAAAGAACAAACAAATCTTGGAGAGAGTGCAGCCAGAGTGAAAGAATAACAACTCACATACATTGGGCTTCAACTCACATACATTGGGCATGTTGCTTTTGTCCTTGGAGAATAGCCCAATCAACACTCTTGGCACCAGCATCCAGGAAATTAAAAGATGCATTGCATTGGGAAAGTCTGCTGTCCGAGATCTCTTTAAGTTACTGAGGAGCAACAATGACAGTCTGGAGACTAGGGTGCACCTGGTACAGGCCATGGTCTTTGCCATTACTTTTTATGCTTCAGAGAGCTGGACAATGACTAGAGATGATGGAAGGAGAGTTGATGCTTTTGAGCTTTGGTACTGGAGAAGAGTATTGACTATACCATGGACTGACAGAACAAACAAGTTATCCTGGAGAGGGTGAAGACAGGATACTCCTTGGAGGCAAGGATTCTGAAGCTTCGTCTGACATACTTTGGGCATGTTGCAAGGAGGGACCAGTTCATAGGGACGTCATGCTTGGGAGGGTGGAGGGATACCACAGGAGAGGAAGACCCTCAATGAGGTGGATTGATTCCATCACTGGGGTAATGGGGATAGGCATGTTGGAGACAATGAGATTGGGAAGGTATATAACAAGGTTTAAGGCTGTTGTACAAAGTGTCACTAGTTGCAAGTGACTCGATGGCACATAACAACAACATTCCTTGGAGAGAGACATGATGCTTGACAGGATAAAGGTTGACAAAGGAGAGAAAGACCTTCAACCAGGTGGATTGACACAGTGACTGATACAAGGGGCTCTAGTGTGTCAAGAAGTGTGAAGATGACACAGGATAGGAAAGGGTTAAGGTCTGTATTCATAGGGTTGCTATGAGTCATACTTAACAGCACATAACAACAACAGACCATTGAGTGATCTCTGGTGGTCTAGTATGTAAGGAGCTTCATTGCAACTCAAAGTCAGGTAGCTTAAATCCACTTACTCCTACATGAGAGAAAGGTGAGCAATCACCTCCCAAGACATTTACAGCCTTTGAAAATCTGCTCGAGAGTTGTCTGTGAGTTGGTTTGGACTCAATGGTACTAAGTTTTGGCGAGTTGGCAAATGATTGAGGGTTGAAGCATAGGCAGATTTGACCTTCTACATCTTGTCCCTGTAGAGTAAACCCTCTGAGAACAGCTATATACTCATTCACACAAAAGCATATCACTGGTTCTAATTAAGGAAGCTCTACTCGCCTAGGGGGTAAAAAAATTGCACAGCCAACTGAAAGATATGAGGTTTGAAACGACCTACACAGAAGGAGAAATAGAAACAATCTCCTCCCACAAGACTATAGACTCTGAAAATCTGAGGGGTCATATATGGCACATATCTTATAGTTGTGGCACGTGGCTTGTTATGTGCCTTCAAGTGGCTCCAACTCAAGGACTCATAACAACAACAGTTCTAATTAATATGCACCTTGATCTTAACTGTTGAATTAGACAGAGTTTTATTTTATTTTACATATGGTAATTATGACTCAGAGCTTACTCCACTACACCTAACAATAGGTTTACTTCACCATTCACCATTTTATACTCCTTTTTTCTATTTTTGTGGAGCTTATCTTTCAATATGACTTTTCCTAGCCATCATTTGACTTTGCTATATAAATAGATGGGAATATGTGAATAGAACATGTTAGACTATCTACAAGGAGATTAGCTATCTCCCATTCCAGAAGAGGACTGACCAGTCTCAACAATCAAAAAAGTGATTAGTTAGTCCTGCCATTGAATTGAGCAAACCAGCAGTGAGAGACAGATAGACCCTCTCCCCTCCCCTGCCAGTGAAGGAGAAGCAAGAGAGTGTAGGATGCCATTCTTGCTCCAGCTACACCTATGGCAGCAATAGCCATGGCCAAACTGGAGACCTGACATGAGAAGAGACCTTGGAGGGTGGAAAGCCAATATTGGCAGGTGTAGAACTTTATTGGACAACTAGGAGTGGGAAGGCAATATTGGCAGAACTGAGAATTGGGAACACTGGCCTGAAAGCACCAGTTTGGAAACTGAGTGTGTGAACATATTGGGCATTGTCTTGACTATACTCTGTTTTTAAGCTGGATTATAACATTTTGACTTCCCTAACTTGGTCCTCCGTGCTCTGTAAGCTATCACATTAGTTTTCGTACCCTGAAAAGCAGCAAAGTTGTGTTAAGATGAGTAGAAAGAGTTATGGGTATGTGGGGAACATGTCTGACTCCATTGGAATTAATTTTGTTTTACTGATACTGTAGATGTGCCTTGTTCCCCTTTGTGAAGTTGGTAGAAGTCAGATATGGCTGTGTCCACATGTTCCTTGCTCTTTTTACAATTTTCATTTAGTTCAGAACCCATAGCAAAGAGAGTGAATTATCAATGCCATACAGTCCACTCCGTTTTCCCAGTCACTTGTGTCTTTATATAGTAGTAATATCACTTTCATAATTCTATCCTTCTTTTGACACATATTTTTATAAACGAAAGAACAAAATTTGTGTTGTTTTTGTTGTTATATGCTTTTGAGTCACTTGTGACTCATAGCAACCCTATATACAAGAGCCCTAAACCCTGCTCTGTCCTGTGCCGATCTCATTGTCTCTGACACACCTATTCCGACTAACTCAATTACTGAATCGCTCCATCTCATTGAGAGTCTTCCTCTCCTGAGCTGTCCCTCCACTCTCCCAAATGTGATGTCCCTCTCCAAGGACTTGTCCCTCCTTGCAACATGCCCAAAGTATGTCAGACGAAGCTTTAGAATTCTTGACTCCAAAGAGCAGCCCGGCTTCACCCTCTCCAGGACAAACCTGTTTGTTCTCCTAGCAGTCCATGGTATATACAACACTCTCTCCAGCACCACAGCTCAAAGACATCAGTTCTCTTTCTATCATCCCTAGTCACAGCTCTCTGATACATAGCACGCAATTGCTAAGACTTTAGCCTGGATCACATGCACCTTAGTCTCCAGCCTGATGTCGTTGCTCTTCAGTACTCTGGAGAGGTCTCTGAAGGCTGACTTTCCCAATGCAATTCATCTCTTGATTTCCTGGATCCTGGTACCAAGAGTGTTGACTGTGGAGCCAAACAAACTAAAACTATTAACTATCTCAATCTCTTTGCCATCCATAATGATGCTGTCAGTTGACTCAGTGGTGAGAATCTTTCCTTTCTTTATGTTATGCTTCAATCCATATTGAAGGCTGAAGTTCTTGACTCTGAAGCAAGCACTTCAGGTCCTCCTCTGTTTCAGCAAGCAGGGTTGTGTCACCTGCATAATACAGATTATTGATGAATCTTCCTCCAATCCTGATGCCACAGTCCTCCTCATACAGCACAGTGTCCCAGATGGTCTTTTCTGTATACAGATTGAAAAGGCATGGGACAGAATTCATCCCTGATAGACACGCTTCCCAATATTGAACTATTCAGTGTCTCCTTGTTCTATTCTGATGCCTGCCTCTTGGTCCAAGTATAAGTTTCACATAAGTAAAGTCAAAAGTTTTGGAATTCCCATTCTTCATGATGATAAGAATGAATTTATACTCTCACTATTACTCTCAGAGAGCTGGACAATGACTAAGTATTATAGAAGAAGAATTGATGCCTTTGAATTGTGGTGCTAGAAAAGAGTAATTTACATACAATGGACTGCTAAGAGAACAAACAGATGTGTCCTGGAGAGGGTGAAACCAAGCTTCTCCTTGAAGGTAAAGATTCTGAAGCTTTGTCTCATATACTTTGGGCATCTTACAAGGTGGAACTAGTCCTCAGAGAAGGATATCATGCTTGAGAGGGTGAAGAGACAGCACAAGAGAAAAATACACTGGATGAGATTAATTGACCCAATGACTGGGTTTATGGAGGTAGGTAGGTAGGTAGGTAGTAGTTGTTGTTGTTATGTGCTGTCAAGTCGCTTGTGACTCATAGCGACCCTATGTACAACTGCCCTAAACTCTGCTCTGTCTTGTGCCAATCGCACTGTCTCCGATACTCCCATGCTGATTATCCCAGTCACGGAATCAATCCACCTCATAGAGGGCCTTCCTCTCCTGCGCTGTCCCTCCACTCTCCTCAGCATGATGTCCTTCTCCAAGGACCGCTCTCTTCTTACAACATGTACAAAGTATGTTAGACAGAGCCTCAGAATCCTTGCCTCCAAATACCCATCCAGTTTAACCCTTTCCAGGATGAATCTGTTTGTTTTCCTAGAAGTCTGTGGTACTCTAAATACTCTTCTTCAGCACCACAGCTCAAAAGCATCAATTCTCCTTCTATCCTCCCTGGTCATTGTCCAACTCTCTGATGAATAACAAGTGATTGCAAAGACCATGGCCTGTATCAGATGCACCTTGGTCTCCAGAGAGACACCATTGTTCTTCAGTACTTTGGAGAGGTCCCTAATAGTAGGCTTTCCCATGGCAATGCGCCTTTTAATTTCCTGGCTACTGGTGCCAAGAGCGTTGACTGTGGAGCCAAGCAAACTAAAGCTGTGAACAATCTCAATCTCTTCACCATCCATCATGATGATTCCAATTAGCCCAGTGGTTTGCTTAATATAAAGCAGGGTTCAGAGCTGTTTCACTTAGGATCACTATGAGTCACAGACAACTCAATAGCACATAACAACAACATTATAATGTGTTGGAATTGTGAAGGTGGGGTTTTTTCATCATTCTTTGAAAGTGCTGAATTATTTCCTTAGCACAATATTTTATTGATAAGGAAAAAAATTAACAAAGTGAGCTTAAATACCAGATGTTTAATTAGCATCACTTCATCTAGCTCACTTCAGATAAGATAATATTCTCACAGAGGAAGGAATTATCTGTCAGTATTTCATTTAAAACATACTGTAAATACTCCTGCAAGTAATAGTAAATACTTCTAAATGATTTAGTGACTTAACTTCATTGCAAATCAACAGCCAAAATAAATAAAGATTTTGCATCATCCCACTATCATTTTTAAAAAACCACACCAGGTGAAAATATAAGGCATGGCATATTGTACAATAAATAAATTCCAAAGTGAAAAGGATTTTTCCACAGAGTTGCTTATTTTCTCCCTAAACAAGCTAAAAATATTATATACACATAAATAGCAAAACAAATATAGAATGATTTATCACTTAACCCTTTCTTATTGCTTTAGTTCAAAGCTTCACTCATCAATTTGTTGTTGTTGTTAAGTGCCATTGAACCAAGTTCAACCAATGTTGTTGTTGTTGTTGAATGCTGTCGAGTCGTAGACGACTCATAGCGACCCTATGAACGAACAGCCTGAACACTGTTCGTACATAGAGTTTCCAGAGGCAAGCAATTTTGGAAGTGGATGCCGAACCTAAAAACAATAGATCTCAACCCTGTCCTATCCTGCGCCATCCTCACTTCTACTGACACCCTAGAGCCCATTGCAGCTGTGACCATTTTAATCTGCCTTACTTGAATGTGACATTAATGTTATTGCTCTATGATTTCCATACTCTCTTGGGTCACAATTTTTTTGGGGGGTAGGAACTAATGGACCTCTTTCAGTCACTTGGCCAGGTGGTTGTTCTCCAGATTTCATGGCACAACCTTGCGAGCACTTTCAGAGCAGAGTTTATTTGTTGAAATATGTCAATTGCTATGCCATCAGTTCCTGGAGCCTTGGTTTGGTTTTTTTTCCCAATTCCTTCAGAGCAGCTTGAACTTCTTCCTTCAGCACCATTGCCTTTTGATCATATGTTGTTTCATGAAATTCTTCTGTGTCAGTCAATTATTTTTGGTATAGGGACTATGTGTAATCCAATTTTTTGCTGCTTCCTGGGTCATTCAGTAATATAGCCCATAGCACCCTTATATTGAAATTTGAGATTTGAACTTGTTCTTCAGTTTCTTCAGTTTAAGAAATGGTGAGTAAGTTCATCTCTTTGATTTTCCAACTCCAGTTCTTTGCACATTTCATTATAATCCTTTTGTTTTCCCATGCTGCCCTTTGAAGTCTTCTGTTCAGCTACTTCACATCTTGTTTTCTTCCTTTTGTTTGGGTTCTTGTGTTCTGGTGCAATATTCAGTGTCTCTTCTGACATCCATTTTGATCTTTTCTTCCTCTGTCTTTGTAATGGCCATATGCATTCTTCATGGATGATATTCTTGATGTCCTCCCACACAGAGCTCATTTAGTCTCCACTCATTAATATTCTGGCTTCAGATCTCTTCCTGAGATTGTCTTTAAATTCAAGAGGGACAGATTTAAGGTCAAATTTTGTTTCTTGTGTATTTGGTATTATTTTCTTTAGTTTCTGTTTAAACATCTGCATGAGTAATTGGTGATCTTATCCACAACCAGCCACTGGCCTACTTTTCACAGCTGATATTGAGCTTTTTTAACAATTTTTCCCATATATGTAATCATTCTGATAGCTATGCAGCTCATCAGATGAGGTCCATGTATACAGTTGTCATTTGTGTGTCTTATAGAAGATATTTGCAATGAATAGATCATTGATTAAACAGAATTCTACCATTCTCCCTCCAACTTCATTTCTGTCACCAAGCCCATGATTCCTGATTACTGATATTTCTTCCTTCTCTTCAACTTTTGCATTCCAGTCACCCATTACTATTAATGTATCTTGGTTGCTTGTTCAATGATTTCTGACTGCGATGGTGGGTATGAGTCATCTATTTCCTTCTCTATGGCTCTTGTTGATGTACAAGTTTGAATGATAGTCGTGTTAACAGGTCTTCTTTGTATGTGTATGAATACTATCTATCACTCTCAACATTGTATTTCAAAATGGATCTAGAAATGGTCTTTTTAACTATGAAAGTTACTCAATTTTTCTCACCTTTTTAATTTCTAACATTTTTGTTGTTGCTATGTGCCGTCGAGTTGCTTGCGATTAAGTACAACAGCCCTAAACCCCGCTCTATCTGTGCCAATCACACTGTCTCTAACACACCTATTCTGATTATCCCAGTCACTGAATCAATCCCCCTCATAGAGGGTCTTCCCCTCTTGTGCCATCCCTCCACTGTCCGAAGCATGATGTCCCTCTCCTAGGACCTCTCCCTCCTTACAATATGTCCAAAGTATGTCAGACAAAGCCCCAGAATCCTTGCCTCCAAGGAGTAGCCTGATTTAACCCTCTCCAGGGTGAATCTGTTTGTTTTCTTGGCAGTCCATGGTACATTCAATACTCTTCTTCAACACCACAGCTCAAAGGCATCAATTCTCCTTCTATCCTCCCTAGTCATTTTCCAACTCTCTGATGCATAACAAGTGATTGCAAAGACCATAGCCTGTATCAGATGCACCTTTGTCTCCAGAGTGACACCATTGTTCTTCAGTACCCTGGAGAGGTCCCTAACAGCTGACTTTCCCATCATAATACATTTTAATTTCCTGGCTACTGGTGACAAGAGTGTTGACCGTGGAGCCAAGCAGACTAAAGTTGTTAACAATCTCAATCTCTTCACCATCCATCCTGATGCTGCCAATTGGTCCAGTGGTGAGAATCTTTGTCTTCTTGACATTGAGCCTCAATGCATACTGAAGGCTGTAGTTCTTGACCCTCTGCAGCAAGCATTTCAGGTCCTCCTCAGTTTCAGCAAGCAGGGTTGCATCATCTGCATAATGCAGATTGTTAATAGATCTTCCACCAATCCTGACAACACATTTCTCTACATAGAGCCCAGCCTCTTGGATGATCTGTTCTGCATCCTTCCCAATTTTGAACCATGCAGTGTTTCCCTGCTCTGTTCAGTGCCATTGAGTCGTAGGTGATGCATAGCAACCCTATGAATGAAAGTCCTGGTCACCTGTGTAACTTTAGTCCTTTCTCCAGGTTCATAGGGTTTCTGGAGGCAATCTATTATGGAAGTGGATGCCACTCCTGCTTCCAAGCTTGTTTTACTCGGGAGCTTCACCAAACACTGTCCACCATGGGTAACCATTCTCGCATTTGACTCATACTAAAGCCTAGATGTCAGTATTTATGCATTCCATTTCTTCCTTACCAATCTCCAAGTTTCCTACATTCATATTTCTCACATTCCACATTCCAATCACTTTTATTCCTCCATTTTGATTCCTGATACAAAGGCTCAACTTTCAGTGCTGTGTCTGCTAGTCTAACCTCAATCTGCTATGTGTTGCACAAAAGGTTTTCTATGGCCTATTATTTCAAAAGTGGATGGCCAGTCCTTCTCCCTATTTTGTCTTAATATAGGTCCTCAGCTCTAGAGTAATATTTGACAGACAACAATTTTACCCATTTGAGCTGATGAGAGTATACAAATAACAGATCAGGTATTAGTTCGAGGGACTCACCTCATAGGCACATGTGTTGTGATTCCACCCTCACCCTGCCCTGCCAACATCCAGCTCAATTCCTTCCCATTACCCCTCTGGCACCTCCCATCCCCTCTGATTTGATAGCTCTGATCTCGTACCCTCTCTGTCCTCCAATTTCCTCTTCAGTCACCTGTGGTATTGGTGCTCTTGGTTCAAGGGTGTCAGGGTGGTGTTAATGTGGTGAGGGTGATCTCCCTAAGTTTCCTGCTGGGGGCCTGAGGGGTCTGGCAGCTGGAGTACACCATGGACTGCCCAAAAAAGGAAGATCTAGTGGTACAGTCAAATTCACAAGTGGCTTTAAAAGGATAGAGATGTGCACTCTCCTGTGAGATTTTTTTCCCTCTGAATACCCACTTGTGGGTGAGCTGGCTAGATGACAAAGTTGAGAACCAAAAGGACAAATAAATCTGTTTTGAAGTTCAACCAGGGTGCTTCTTAATAATAATGATAGTACAACTTTGTCCTATATATTTTGGGCATGTTATCAGGAGGGCTAGGGAGCTCTGGTGGCCCAGTGGCAATAAACTGCTGCAATCATGAAGGTACGGTTTGAGACCACCATCTGCTGACAGGAGAAGGATGGACAATCTCCTCCCATGCAACTAACTGCCTTTGAAAACCTGCCAAAGAATGAGCTATGGGGTCGGTTCTGACTCTACAGACACAACAACAATAAAAAGTCACAAGGAACTAGAACTTGGAAAACAACTGGGAAAGTTAGAGGGTCAATGAAAGAAAGGAAGCTCCTCAGTGAGACGGATTGATACAGTGACTACAGCAATGAATTCCAGTGTGGCAGAGGTCATAAGGGTGGTACAGGGTAGGGCAAGTCACCAGTGAGGTGTCCGTAGGTTTAAGATGAGTTTGAGGCAACTTGATGGCACCAAGAAGTCAGAATCAACTTATAACTGGCCCTCTTGTGCAGTTTTAGAGGCTGTAAATCACACAGGAAGGAGAATTTAGGCCCCTTGCCTTTAGATTAGGTACACAATTCCTTAACCACTAGGAATCAGAATTGACTCAAAATGGATGAGTTTTCTCTTAGACACAACACATAGTTTTCTTTTTAACATGTGTTAAGTATCATTTTTTTTAAAGTCGATACTATACAATCTATGTATTGGCTTCATAATGAGCGCGCGCGTGCGTGCGCGCACGCACACACACACACACACACACACACACACACACACATACACATACATATGAGCACACAGGAAAACTGCCTTTTATATTTTTACTTCAAAAAATGAATGTTGGTGGGGCATGTGCCCTTTAGTTGGAAATGATTAGTAGCTGAACCTCTACTTTGTTTTCAGAGGCTTTAAATACCAATGAAATTGATTGCCCATCTTTTTTTCCTGTGGAGCAGCTAGTGTCCAAACCATGTGCCTAGAACTGACAGCACAAGTTCTTACAACTAGGTCACCAGAACTTGATAGAAATAATTGCAGAATGTAGAAAATCACATAAAAAGTCTCAGGTATTTTTCATGCCAAGTCTGAATACCTCCTTAATGAATATATCCTTTTCTTCCATTTTACATCAATGCTTAGAAACCATATTAACTGACTTTGTGATATCTTCAAATGTTTACATGTTCCATGACCAACACGGAATGATTGTCCCTTTACTTTACTATTCTATTATAGGTTAAAATAATGCCATTCTGAATGCAGACTTGGGAAAAGCAGAATTTAGCAAAATGACCACAGACAGATGCTTAATGAGTGAAATGGGAGCAAGAAAGCAAAGTGGACAAATTCAGTAATAATTACACATAATCCCCATCATTATGACCCTCTTATTATTAAGCTTAAACACACACACACACACACACACACACACACACACACACACTCTCTCTCATGTCCCTTGAGTCTAAAATGACTCACTAGTGACCTTCTGGCTCATTTCCAGAGGCTGTAAATCATATGGAAGGAGAATGTGCATTTCCCCTCACACACAAATGGAGCAACTGGTAGATTTGAACCACATACCTTTGGGTTGTCAACTCTGTGACAAAAAAAGCCACCAGTTTGATTTATGACACATTGTTGCTGTTGTTATGTACCATGGAGTCTGAATTGATCCATAATTTATTTTGCAGTGATAGTTTAGAGACAGTATATCTCATGGGAGGAGATAGTCCATCTTTTTCACACAAAGCAGCTCGTGAAGCCTTCAGGTTGACAGTGTAGCTCCTTACCTTTCCATAGTCAGAGCTCCTTTGTGATTACTGTTGTTGTTAAGTGCCGTCAAGTATGACTGATAGCAAACATATGAACACAGATCTGAACCCATTCTTATGGACCATCCTCACAATCTCTGAAACACTTGAGCCAATTGACGCACTCACTATAACAATCTACCTGGCCGAGTGTCTCCTCTCTTTCAATGTCCTTCTTCCTTCCCAAACACTGTCTCTCTCTCCAATAAAAAGCCTTTCATGGCAACATGCTCAAAGTATGCAAGGTGAAATGTAATCATCTTTGCCTCCAAGGAGAGGTCTGGCTGAATCTTCTTCAAGACATCTGTTTATTCTTTAGGCCGTCCCTGGGATATTCAGTATTCTTCACCAACACCAGAGTCCAAAGGCATCAATTCTTCTTCTGTCATCTTTATTTACTTCCCAGCTCTCAGCAGTGTAGCAAGTCAAGACCTTGGCTTGCATAGGCACCTTAGCCCTCAAACTAACATCATTGTTCCTCAATAATTTGGAGAGGTCTCTGACTGCACACTTTCCTACTGCAATATATCTCCTGTTCTCCTGACTTCTGGTGCCAAGAGTATTGATGGTGGATCTAAGGATGATGAAGTCATTGACCATTTCAATCTCTCCTCCACCTATTATGATAGAGGAAGGCATGAGAATTTTTGTTTTCTTGATTCTGAGATGCAATCCACATTGAAATCTTGGACCTTCTGTAGCAAGATCTTTAAGTTCCCTTTACTATTAGTAAGCAATGTTGTGTCATCTGCATAATGAATGTTATTGAGAATCTTCCTTCAATCCTGATTTCACATTCTTCTTTAGAGAGTCCAGCTTCTTGAATAATCTGCTTAGCAAACAAATTGAATAGATTTAGAGAAAATTTCAACCCTGATAGACACCTTTCCTAATTTTAAACCATGCAGTGTTCCCTTCCTCTATTTTTACAACATCCTCTTGGTCTAGGCATAGGTTTTATATATATGATAAATATAAACATAATATTATTGTATTCATTAAGCAAACTAGTCCTTATAATTTTAATTTGGAGATACCTGCCTTTGGATAAATACCTAATTTTAGATATCAGCCTCTGTATATAAGATTTTATCAACCTTACTTCATAGATATTATTATCTTTATATATAAAACAAAGGAATGCATATGAGAGTTTTCACTTTTATCCTGTTATGATTAAAGCTCAGTAAAATTTTGTGCATCTGTATTATCTTGTGTATTCACACAACCCTTCTGTTATCTTTGACTATTTATCACTGTCTAAACAATGTCAAAATGGTTTTTATCAAGAAAACTTGAAAGGGGTAATTAAATAAGAAAAGTAGAATACATTTATACATTTATAACGTAATGGTTAAAAGCCATTTTGAATGAAAATAATTTAGCAATATTGGCAAATAACATAATTGTTTTTCTAAAGAGAATTGATTCCTCTGAGCTATAGTGCTAGAGAAGATTAGTGAATATATGATGGACTACCAAAAGAACAAACAGGATTGTCCGAGGGTGAAACCAGGCTCCTCCTTGGAGGCATGGATTCTGAGTCTTCATGTAGCATACTTTGGGCATGCTGCAAGGAGAGACCAGTCCTTGGAGAGGGATATCATGCTTGGAAGGGTGGAGGGACAGTGCAAGACAGGAAGAACCCTGATGACATGGTGATTCAGCGACTCTGGCAATGAAGGTGGGTGTGTCAGAGACAATAAGGTTGACACAGAATAGAGCAGGGTTCAAGGCTGTTGTACATAGGATTGCTACTAGTCACAAGCAACTCAGTGGCACATAACAACAACAAACAACAACGCTATTACAGCTTTGATATATTTATATGTTTTAATAAGTATAAACTTCTTTTTAAAAAATTGATACAAATTTTATTCTTTTTAAAGTATTAGAGTAGGTCTTAAAATAGTTGCCAAAACTGCTTAATTTAGAATGATTAAGAGTGATTATTTCCATCTTGCAAAGATTTGCTAATAATAGTATGAAGTTATGTAAAAAGATTGCAAATAAAA
>NW_006399850.1:11114542-11130786 GCF_000299155.1 Elephantulus edwardii
TAGATCATACAATTATCTGATTCAAAATGCCCATGCTAACTTATCTCATTTCACCAATGCCTATTATGTCAGTATTTATGTGTACCATTTTTTCTTTGATAATCTTCAATTTTCTTTACTTCTTACATTTCATGTTCCAATCAGTAGTGTCACTTTGCAACTGTTCCTCCTCCTTTGTGATTCCCAGTAAGAAGATCCTGCCTCTGGTGCTATATCTGTTAGTCTAATCTAGATATGTTCTATTCTCTTGGAGTCATTTATTTCTGTGTCAATTTAAGAGAAGCAAGAAGGTTCTTATTTCAATATCTGTAAACTTGGTAGTTCTTCTAGATCTCTATTTGTCCTGTAATTCCCCTGTGTTGAAGAGCTTGCCAGTACGAGGACCTAGGTCCAAAAGAAATGCTCCTTTCCAGATTCACTTATCTTGGTCCTACTGATGCCTACATTGGTACCATTGAGTTAAGCACAACTTACAGAGATTTTATGAACAACATTGAGGATCTTCTACTGTTTGCTGACCTTCCCACCTTTCCAAGCATGATATGCCTTTTCAATAATCTCTCCTAGTAACATACTCAAAATATGAGAAACAAAATTTGTCATCATAACCTCCAAGGAGCCTTCTGGATGTACATTTTCCAAGACATATCTATTTGGGTTTTTTTGTTTGTTTGTTTGTTTTTGTGTGTGTGTGTGTGTTTTGTTTGTTTGTTTTGGTTTTTGTGGGGGTTGTTTATTTGTTTATTTGTTTTGTGGCAGCCCATGGGATATTCATTCAGTGCATTTCTCTAACACTGCAACTCAAAGGCATACATTCTTTTTCTGTCATCCTTATTCATTGTGCAGCAAGTGATTGAAAAGACCTGAATCAGACACATTTTGGTGTTAATCCTGACATCATTGTTTCTCAGTAATTTTGAGAGATCCCTGATAGCACCTATTTCCAAGGTCTCCTCATCTCCTGACTGCTGGAGCCAATGAAGTTTACTGTATATTAAGTAAGTAAAATTGAATTGTTGACAATTTCAACTTTTTCCTGTATACCATGATGTTCTCTGTTGTCCAAAGATGAGTATTTTTGTCTTCTTGATGTTCAGGTGCAATATATATTGAAGGCTGTAGTCTTTGACCCTGTGCAGTGTTTCAAGTCCTCTGTACTTTCAACAAGCAATGTAGTATCAGCTGCAAAGTGCAGATTGTTGATGAGTCTTCTCTAATCCTGACGGCACATTCTTCTTCATAGAGTTAAGTACCTTCAAGTGAGAACCTTGTTAACTACCCCACCAACCCCACCCTGAGGGTTTTTAGAGGCTGTAAATGGCATGGAAGGAGATATTCCATTTTTTCCCCAGCAGAGCAGCTGGTGAATTCTAACTGAGTGACTTTGTGTTAACACCAAAATTCCTTACCACTAAACTATGAGATTGGACGCAGGAGTGGTATCCACTTCCTAAATAACATGCCTACAGAAACTCAATGAACTTTGATAAATGTCGATAGTTGTAGAGCGACTTCAAGCTTTTTGTTCATATGGTCACTGTGAGTCATGCTCAACTGAAGGAAATCAACAACAACAAACTATTGAGAATTCCTCTCCTTTTAGGTGTTCTAAGACAAGAACAAACTTACATCTTGGAGAAAATGCACCAAGGGTACTCCTTAGAGGCAAGGATGATGTGGCTTCGCCTTAGGTTCGATGCCACCAGCTGCTACATGGGAGAAGGATGGAAAATCTCCTCCCATGTGATTAATTGCCTCTGAAAACCTGCTAGAGGTTTGGTTCCAACTCAATGGTACACAGCAATAGACAGACAAAATATTAGCTAATGTAATTAAAACTACGAAATAAACTATTATTTTGTTATAGATTGTAAATGTGGTTAGGTCACTAATTTCAACAAATTCAATTATACTATGTGTGGTGTGATAAAGCTTAACTGTTTGATGTTTGCTGCAAGAATGTCATGATATAGGGCACTTCGGTGACATTCCTAGTGATCTACCTTACTAACCCAAAAGTGGTATCTTTTCTTTTTTTCTATTTCAGCAACTGTTAAAAATCTTTCATTTTTTTCTTTTTGGTAGTGTATATTCTTTAATAACATCTTGAAAAAGGATTATCAGAGAGGTTTTTTTTTTTGTTGTTGTTGCTTTTTTTTTTTTTACAATTTGCATCCTTGAAAACATTTTTTTGCTCCAGGTTCCTAAACTTGGTTAGTTAGTGAGCGTATTTTAGGTTGCTGTTGAAATCATTCTCATCTTTGATCTGGTGAACATTATTTCCCTCCGTTAACCTTTGAACTTTTTCGTCTCTAAACTTAACACTCTGAAATGTCACAATTTTACATAATGCTATGAATTATTCTATTATGTCATGGTGGTTCCTATTGGCTCTTTTAACATCTAAACTATTGTTCTCCCTAGCTTTACATGGAATAGAAACAGACTCCTAGTTGACCTCCATTGGGTTTCTGAGGTTATAAATTGCACGGGTGGAGATTATTGATGTTTCTCCCATAGAATGGCTGATGGATTTGAGAGGTGCAAACTTTAGTTTAACAAGG
Organism: Elephantulus edwardii; assembly: GCF_000299155.1. NCBI lineage: Eukaryota > Metazoa > Chordata > Mammalia > Macroscelidea > Macroscelididae > Elephantulus > Elephantulus edwardii. The sequence continues at coordinate 11,117,107 of NW_006399850.1, forward strand.
CAAATTCCTGTGGATTTTACCTTATAGTTGTGTACTGTTGAGTCAGAATGACCTATAGCTAACCCTGAATATGGTTAGTTTAGTGGGGTTTTTGGTGTTTTGTTTTTGGTTTTGTTTTTTATATATTAGTCTGATTTATTTACAAAGTTTAAATACATCGTTTTCATAAAATATCCCATTTTCTTCATGACCCCCACCCATCGAACTGTGCAACCCTAAGTTTAACACCCTACCCGCCCCAACATCCTTACCTCACTATTACCACCCTCCCCCTTGCCCCTGCCTTGGATCCTCGTAGTCATACTACAATGGTTTTATATAGTATTTATCCTTCTGAGACTGAGTTAGGTAGTAATTTAAAAAAATGACTGCTTCTGTGTGCTGCATAGTATTTCCATTATATGAATGTATCAGAATCTCTCTATCCATTCATTTGCAGTTGGACATCTGAGCTATTTCCATGGTCTTGTGATGGTGAATAATGCAGCTATGAACATTGGTGTACAAGTTTCCGTATGAACTCAGTTCTCATTTTCTTGGGGTATGTTCTAAACAATGGAATAGCTCAGACATACAGAAATACTATGTTCAGCTTTTTGAGGAAGTGCCAAATTGCCTTTCAGAGTAGTTGTACCATTGAGCAACCCCACCAGCAATGTAAATGGGTTCTTAGCTCACCACATCCTTTTCAACATTTATTATTTGCTGCCCTGTTAAACTTTGACACTGCTACTGGAGTGAGATGGTATGTCATTGAGGTTTTGACTTGCATCTCTCTTATTGCCAGAGATTTGGAGAGTTTTCTTCATATGTCTGTGGCCATATGCACACCTTCCTCTGTGAAAATGTACCATCAGGTCCTACAGAAAAAGGACAATTGCCTCACATTGGAGTTACATTTTTAAAACACACTATAACATCAGTTATGAGTCAGTTCTGACTTGAGGGTAATGAACTGAGTTTCTGAATTGATTTAACAATACAGTCACCCTTCATGATGTCACCTAAGATGAGAGCAGCTAATTAGTCATAAGTAGTTTAGGTAGGATGCAAAATTACTCCAGTTACTGTGTCAATACATCTCACCCAGGATGTTCTTCTCCTACTCTATCACTCCACACGTCCAAGCATGATGATCTTCTCCTAGGACTGTTCTTTCCTGACCACTTGCCCAAAGTACATGAAATGGAGCTTCAAACTCCTAGGCTCCAAGGAGAAACTTGGTTTCACCCTCTCCAAGACAGACACATTAGTTCTCTTGACAGTCAGTACTCTTCTACAAAACCAAAACTACCAGGCATTGTTTCTTCTTCTATCATTGTTAGTCATTGTCCAGCATTCTGATGAATAGCAAGTAATTATTAAGATAGTGGCCTGCATCAGGCATACCTTACTCTCTAGACTAACATCATTTCTCTTTAGCACTTTGGAGAGGTCTCTGATAGCAGACTTCCTTGGTACAATTTGTCTTTAGATATCCTGACTCCTGGTGTGGAAAGTGTTGATTGTGGAGCCAAGCAAGCTGAAATAATTAACAATCTCAAACACTTTTCTATTTCAAAAGCTACAATTGCTATTTCTTAATTATTATAATTTGTTAAATCAATGACATTGCAATTTTTTTAAATAAAAATTTTATTTTATACTCGTTTCCTTGCAAAGTTTTTATATATTTGTTTGTCACACCTGATCTTTCCCCTCTGTCCACCCATCAAATGGTGAGACCATATAATTAACCACCCCTTAGCCATCTTCATCCTTCTGCTCCCACCCTCCACATCTTGAATCCTCATACACATTTTACAATAATGGTCTAATACATTATTTATCCTTATGAGACTAAGTTTAGGCTGTTTCTATGTTCTTGTGATAGTGATTCATGCTGCTAAGAACGTTGGTGTACAAGTTTCCATTTGTGCCTCAGTTATCATTTTTTCAGGCTATATTCCCAAGAAAGGAGTAAGATAGCTGAGTCATTTGGAATTTCTACATTCAGCTTTCTGAGGAAATGCCAAACTGCCTTCTAGGGTGGTTGAATCATTTAAAAGCCCGACTAACAGTGTAGAAGAGTTCCTATCTCACCACATCCTCTTCAACGCTTATTGCTTGTTGTCCTATTAAACTTTTCCACTGCTTCTGGGGTGAGATGGTATTCATTTGTGTCTTGAATTGCGTTTTTCTTATTGCCAATGATGTTGAGCACTTCTTCATCTGTCTGTTGGCCATCTGAATATCTTCTCTGAAAAATTCTTTCCATTTTTTTGCCCATTTTGTATTTGTGTTATCGGTCTTTTTTCTTGTGAAAACCCTGTATGATTATTTTGGGGTCTCTTTTCTCTCCAAGTTAACTTGAAAATTTCCCTGAAAAATGAATTTGTATCTGGATTGGGTTGCATTGGACATATAGATTGCTTTCAGTGGGACTGTCATTTCCACAATGTTGAGCTTTTCTATCCTTGGACAGGGAACACTTACTTTTCTATTTATTTAGATCTTTTATTGTGTCTTGCAGAATTGTTCTATAGTTTTCTTTGTACAAGTTTTTTGTGTCTCTAGTAGGTTCACTCTCAAATATTTCAATTTCTGGTTGGCTATTGTAAATGATATTTCATTCTTGGCTTCCTTCTTTGAGTTCTGTTTTTGTGGAGGAATCCCAATAATTCTTTGATCTTATATTCTGCCATTCTACTAAATTGTTCTGCTAGCTCTATTTTTTTTAATCCTTGGGGTTCTCTCTGTACAGTATCATATCATATGCATATAACAATAGGTTAAGCATCTCTTTCCTGATCTAGTCGCCTTTTCTTTCCTTCTTTTGTCATATTGTCCTAGCAAGCACTTCCAAAACAATATTGAATAGAAGTGGTGACAGTGAGCATCCTTATTTGGTACCTGTTTGAAAAGAAAATGCTTTTATTCTTTCTCCATTGAGAATGACAAAGGCTCTTGGTTTAGCATATATACTTTTTCACTATGTTGAGGAAATTCCCTTCTATCCCAATTTTGCTGAGTCTTTATCAGGAAATGGTGTTGGATTTTGTCAAAATGCCTTTTCTGCATCAATTGCTAAGATCATATGGTTCTTGTTATTTGCTTTGTTAGTGTGGTGAATGATGTTGATTGTTTTTCTTATGTTTAACTATCCTTACATGCCTGTTATAAATAGCACTTGGTCAGCATGAATTCTTTTTTATGTGATTTTGGATTCTGTTGGCTAGGATTTTATTAGGGATTTTTGCATCTATAGTCATGAGAGATATTGGTTGTCTTTTGTGGTAATATTTTGGTTTCAGTGTTATAGTTATGCTTAGTATATAGAATTACTAGGAGTGTTTCTTCTTTTGCTATTTTTAAAAATTAAGTAGAATTGGTGATAGATCCACTCTGAATGTTTGGTAGAATTCAGCTGTGAAGCCATCTGGCCCAGGCCTTTTCTTATGAAGAAGTATTTTTATAACACTTTCAATTTCTTGTATTGTCATGAATCTGTTCCAGCGTTCTATATCTGTCCTTGTCAATCTGGGTAGGGAATGATTTTCAGGAATTTGTCCATTTCCTCTAAGTTTGCTTTCATATATATATATATATATATATATATATATCTCAGAATATAGCCTTTCATGAACACTTACACTTAAGGGTAGACTGTGAAAATCTGCTCCTAGGAACCAAACTTTCCCAACTGTAGACATCAAGATTAAACCTAACATTAAACCCAGTGGTCATTCACTCATTCACTCACTCACTCAAGGTTTTCAAGTCTGAACAGTAAATCACATTGGTGGAGACTCTCCTAGGAGCTACTCACTAGTGGATTTGAACTGTCTGACTCTGGATTTACAGGTGAACGTCTTACCCACTAGGCCAGCAGAGTGCTCTAGTGATTTAGTTGGGAGGGAATTGTGATGCTAATCTCAAATTGGCATCTATGTGACATGTTAATCCACCAGTGACTCCTCAGGAGAAAGATGAGCAGTGTCCTCAGAAAACTTGCTAGAAGATTAGCCATGAGTTGAAATGAACTAGATGGAAATAAAAGAGAGAAATCTAGTAGATGAAAAAAAAAAAATCAGTAATGTGTGAGCATATTTTTTTATTTGGAAAGCTCTGGCAACCAAGTGGTTGAGAGTTACGCTGACAATCTGAAGATATGCAGTTTGAATCCAGCTGCTCTGCAAGAGAAAGATGAACACTCTTCTCTTGCATAACTTACAGTCTCTGGAAACCTACTGGAGAGTCAGCTATGAGCTAGTTCTGGTTTGAAAAGACCTAACCACAGGAATATTTGGTTTAATATGTTTATGACAATGATATGAAGGTTGAATTCTATGAATGCTATAAAAAATGCTGTCATTGTTGTTATGTGTCATAAAGTCACCTTCAACTAATATCAGTCCGATGTAAAATAGTTCTTAAATCTGCCCTGTCCCGAGTCAATCTCATTGATACCTACACAAGTACCCCAATTGCCCCAGTTATTGTATTAATCTATTTCATCTAGAGTCTTCCTATCCTGAGTCATCCCTCCACCCTTCTCAGCATGATGTCCTTCTCCAAGGACCTGTCCCTCCTGTCCACATGCCCAGAGTATGTGAGACTGAGCTTCAAAATCCTAGCCTCCATAAATAAATGTGGTATCATCCTTTTCAAGACAGACCTATTTGTTTCTTGGCAGCCTATGGTATGTTCAAGACTCTTTTCCAGCATCACAGCTTAAAGGCATTGATTCTTCTCCTGTCTCCTTAGTTATTATCCAGATTTCTGATGCATAGCAAGTAGTTTCAAAGACCATGTCCTAGATCAGGCTCTAGTCTAGAATCTCTAGACTGACATTGTTCCTTCTCGTTACTCTGGAGAGTTCCTGACAGCATAGTTTTACCAGTGCAATTTGTCTTTTGATTTCCTGACTACTGGTGCCAAAAGCATTGATTGTGGAGCTGAGCAAGATGTAATTATGAACAATCTCAGTCTCTTCTCCATCTATCATGGTACTGCCAGTTGGCTCTATAGTGAGGATCTTTGAGTGTATAGTATGTTGTTGTGTACAGTTGAGTACACAATAATTGTAAAATATGATATACAACTTTCAATTATCTTCAAACTATATTTTCAAAATTAACTTACATATGCAGACACTCAAAAGATTGTCTGTTAGAATTGTTTATCTGAGTATTTGTATTAGTTTTTTATAAACATACATATTTAAACTATCAAAAAACACAGAAAAAATGATTATATGGTTGCTTGTAATTACAACTTTCTTCTATTAATTTATTACCTATGTCCTGATTTCTGTGTAGTAGTTTCAATATATAGCTCTCTTTTTAAGTCATATCAACACTTGAAGCAGGATGCATAGACATTATACTTAACAGAGATGTCAGTGTAAAAGACTCGCTATGTCTTGCCTAGGAAACTATTATAGTAAAAAAGAATGTATTGCAATATTCCATTTTATAGAATAGAGAGTGTTATTGGTGTGCTAGTGCACTATATCATCGTTTGAAGCAAAAGCTTTGCATTTGTTCAATTGAAGATATTTGAAATTCAATTCTATCTTGTGAGAATGTTTGTAGACTGTAATAATATAAACAAATGAATACAGGAAATTGAGGAATAAGCCAGAAATTGCTCTTTTTTTCCTTCCAATTTCTGAGAATTCCAGGATTAAAGTGGTGTTTTGACTTTGATTTTCTCTATTTTGTCTCTTTTTCTTGTTAGATTTTGTTTGAATCTATGACATAAATCTGTACTGTAAGGTTCACAAGCAAACAAGGAGAGTGCCAGGGATGTGTCCTGTCTCCATACCTATTAATCTATATGTGGAAAATGTCATTAATGAAACTGGGCTTTAAGAAGAAGAATATGGCATCAAGATTGGAAGACTCATCAACAACCTGCATTATGCAGATGACACAACCTTGTTTGCTGAAACTAAGGAGAACCTGAAGTGCTTGCTGTAGAAAGTCATAGACCACAGTCTTCAATGTGGATTGAAGTTCAACATCAAGAAAATAAAGATTCTCATAACTTGGCCAATTGGCAGAAAGCACTATGAAAGATAGAGAACAGAATGAGGTCAGTAATTACAACTTGCTTGGCTCCACTCATCAATCAACACTCATGGCACTAGCAGTCAGGAAATCAAAAGATGAATTGCAGTGGGAAAATCTGTTGTAAGAGACCTCTCCAGAGTACCTAAGAGCAATGATGTCAGTCTGGAGACTAAGGTGCCCCTAATGCAGGCCATGGTCTCTGCAATTACTTGTTGTGCATCAGAGAATTGGACAATCCCTAAGGATGATGGAAGAAAAATTGGTACATCTGAGTTGTGGTACTGGAGATGTCTTGAGCATGCCGTGGTCTGCCAGGAAAAAAAAAAAAAGGAAAAAAAACCCCAAAACCAAATAAATCTGACTTGAAGAGAATGAAAACAAGTTTTTCCTTTAAGGCTATGAATTTGAAGCTCAATCTCACATATTTTGGACATGTGGCCAGGAGGGACCCATCTTTGGAAAAGGAGATCATGATTGGAAGGGTAGAGGGACAGAGGAGAGGAGGAAGACCCAGAATAAGATGAACTGATACAGTAACTGGAGCAGTAGGGATAGGTGCGTCAGAGTCAGTGAGATTAGTTCAAGACAGAACATGCTTCAGAGCTATTGTACATAAGGTCACTATGAATTGCAGATGATGCAACAGCATGTAACAAAAGCATAATCATTTCCAGAGTAAAATATAGAAGATTTTTGTTTAAATTCAAAACTTGTTAAATTTCCTCTTGTTGACTACAATATATAACAACTCTTATCTTTGGAAGCAGTTTGGTGCTTCCTTAAAAAGCACACAGAAATTCCGTATGACCCAGCTGTACAACTACTTGGAATACATCCTGAGAAAATAAGAACAGAGGCACAGAGACTTGTACAACAATGTTCGTAGCAGCATTATTCACCACTGCAATAATACGGAAACAACTCAGATGTCCAACAACAGTTTAATGGATTGAGAAATTATTGTACGTTCGTACAATGGAATACTACGCAGCCCACAGAAGCAACAGTTTTGTAAATCACTACCTAACTTGGGAGGGCCTGGAGAGAACTATGTTAAGTGAGCGAATTCAGTCCTATAAGGACAAATACAGTATAAGACCATTATTTTTGAACATGTGTGAGGATCCAAAGAGGTGGTAGATGAAGAGGGGTGAGGATGGGCAGGGGCAGTTGGATTAATCAATCATGTTGTTGTTATTTTTATGTGCCACTGAGTCACCTGTGACTCATAGCGACCCTATATACAACAGCCCTAAACCCTGTTCTATTCTGTGCCAATCTCACTGTCTCTAACACACCTATACCAATAACCCCAGTCATTGAATCAATCCACCTCATAGAGGTTCTTCCTCTCCTGTGCTGTCCCTCTACCTCCCAAGCATGGCATCCCTCTCCAAGGATTGTCCCTCCTGGTAACATGTCCAAAGCATGTCAAAGCTTCAGATTCCTTGTCTCCAAGAAACAGCCTAGTTTAACCCTCTCTAGGATGAACCTGTTTGGTTTTTTAAGCAGTCCATGGTATATTCAATACTCTTCTCCAACACCACAGCTCAAAGCCATCAATTCTCCTTCTATAATTCCGAGTCATTGTCCAGCTCTCTGATGCATAGCAAGTGATTGCAAAGACCATGGATTGTATAAGGCGCATCTTAGTCTCCAGAGTGACATCATTGTTCTTCATTACTTTGGAGAGGTCCCTAACAGCAGAATTTCCCATCACAATGCGTATTTTGATTTCCTGGTTTCTGGTGCCAAGAGTGTTGACTGTGGAGCCAAGCAAACTAAAGCTGTGAACAATCTCAATCTCTTCACCATCCATCTTGATGCTGCAAATTGGCCCAGTGGTGAGAATCTTTGTTTTCCTGATATTGAGCCTCAATCCATATTTCTTGCTGACTAAAATGTTAGTAGTTTTAATTCATCACATCCTCCATGGAGAAATATGAAGTAGTCTTTGCATTAAGTCTTACTGCCTTAGAAATTCAACAGGGAAGGTGACCAAAAGTTGGAACCAAGCTACCATGGGTGAGTTTAAGCACATGGTTTGAAACTTACAAGCAACGTCTCTAATAACCATTTCACATACATACCAATACAGTTGCTGTCTAGTCATCTGGCTCACAGCCACTGCATACATCAGAGTAAACAGTGCTCCACAGAGGTTATAGTGACTAATTTTTAGAAGTGGGCGTTCACGTCTTTCTTCCAAGGTACCTCTTTGTAGATTTGAATTTCTAATCTGTCATTAACATCAGAGAATGTTGACTGTTTGCACCACCCAAAGACTTCTTTATTAGATTACTGGAATGCTGGACTTTTGAAAATGTAAAGCATGCTTTGATCTTAGTAAATGCCATGACTGGTTTCTGAATCATATCAATTTATTTTGTTCTGTTTCCAAAATAATATTTTAATATATACCCCTGTGGATAGGGGGGAGCTAGTTTATTTAAAAGATCTCCAGCAATGTATCATTAATTTTAGGCATGTTTTTGTAACTGATGTAGAACTTAATTAGGGTAGAGTTATTTACAAAAATGGCAGTGATGATTTTATAAATCTATGTGTGGTTTGTTTCCCTAATTTTGTTTCTTTATTTTGGATTATATTAAAATACTCTCTTGTTGTTTTGTACACTCAACTTTAAATTGACTCCTAGCCTACCCTCCAGTGGATTTTCGGTGGCAGTAATCATGTGGGAGGAAGTTGCCCATCCTTCTGCCATGGAGCTACTGGAGAATTTGAAATCCCAGTGTTTGGGTTGGCAGTGAAGCTCCTTGTCACTTTCCCCCTTATAATTAAGGTTATATTTAGTAGTATATAGAAAAAAAAGGTAAATGATAAGCCATGTTTCAAATGTAGAAAAGAAATGCTACAGATAACTAAGATGTATAGATAATTGTTAATCATATAAGAAAGCTTTATTCTATCACCAATTCTTTAAAATTAGTTAAATGAAAATTAAATTGATCAGCTCATATTCTAATTTTATAAAGTTTTATCTAAAGATGTTGTTGAGAAAATAATTTCACATTGAGATAATATTTGGTGCTTTGTATATGTTTTTTAAAAAAATTAGGTTTTTTACTAATAAAAATTAAATGGATGTGATGCTTTAACTGTGCACTATTAAAATAGCACTGCGGTCTGCCTAATGTTGAAAAGGCATGCATTTAGGCAATGCAGAAATGTAATCAACCAAGTCCAAAATCTCTCCATGGTAATACACATACATGCGTACACAGTGACCACAGCAATGTCCTCAAGTCTATCAGAGAAGATGAGGATGGCACAGCATAGGGCAGGATCCTGGCCATTTGTTCATCGGGTCACTGGGAGTCATATTCAATGCTATGACACATAACAGTAATAACATATATTTATTGTTAGGTGCCATTGCTTGGAGTATGTACTACACACAGTGACCCTATAAACAGCCAACTGAACTCTGCCCTATTCTCATCTTCTCTGACACACTAGACACCATTGTTGAAATCACTTTGTTAAGCCATCTCATTGGGGATAATCTCTTTAACCCTCCATCTTTCTAAACATGATGCTCCTTTTCAAGGAATGGCCTCTCCTACTTATTGATCCAATATATATATGATGAAGTTTTGCCATCAGAAGAAGAGGAGGAGGAGGAGGAGATGGAGATAGAGAGAACACGAACATGTGGTTGTTATGTACCATGGAGTCAGAAATGATCCATAGTTAGGCCATGGTCTTCACAATTAACTTGCTATGCATCAGAGAGCTGGACAGTTAGTGCCAGTTAAGGCTGACAGAAGAATTGATGCCTTTAAGTTGAGGTGCTGGAGAAGAGTATTGAACACACCATGGACCAGCAAGAAAACAAATAGATTTATCTTGAAGATGGGGAAATCAAATTTCTCCTTGGAGGCTACAATGTTGAAGCTTTTCCTCACATACGTTGGTCACATGGTCAAGAGGAACTGGTCCTTGTTGAAGGACATCATGTTCGAAAAGTTGGAAGGATAGCACAAGAGAGGAAGATCTCTGATTAGATGTATTGATATAGTAACTGGGGCAAAGAGGGTACAAGTATTGGAGTCAGTGAGACTGTCTCAAGACAAGACAGACCAGAATTAAGAGCTGTTGTACATAGGGTCATTATAAGTTGCACGTGACTTGATGACACATAACATTAAGTTTTGTTTTAAAGGGTCTATAAATTCTGTGGAAAAAAATTCGTCAAGTTGTTTTCATTTAAAAAGTACTGATTTTAAAAATGAGTAACTTAAAACTGCCACATGGAGAAACAAACAAAAAAACACACAAAAAACCCAAATGGTCCACAAAATATTCCTTTCTTTCTGAGGATTTAACGATGCATTGTTATCATTAACCAGTCTTTTACATTAAACTTAAGTTACCAGTTGAAACAAACAGTTCTGAGACCATTCTTGCAGTACTTATTAAGACTGGGGTACAGGTGTTATGGGTAATATTAATTTAGCTTTCTGAGCAGATTTGGCGACCTTGCCAACTCCAGCAGCCTTCTTGTCCACCTCTTTAATGACACTCACAGCAATAGTCTGCCTCATGTCACAAACAGTAAAATGACCAAGAGGAATGTAGTCAGAGAAGCTCTGCACACACATGGGCTTGCCAGGAACCATATCAACAATGACAGCAACATCAGACTTTAAGATTTTGGGGCCATCTTCCAGCCTCTTACCAGAATGCAATGAATCTTCTCTTTGATTGCAAAGCACTTGCAAGCCATGTGAGCTGTGTGACAGTCCAGCACAGGTGAATAACTAGCACTGTGTTGGCCAGGGCTGTTTAAGATGATCACCTGAGCAGTAAAGCCAGCTGCTTCCATTGGTGTGTCATTTTTGCTGTCACCAGCAATGCTGCCACTTCAAACATCTTTTATAGAGACATTTTTAACATTGAAGCCAACATTGTCACCAGGCTGAGCTTCATCCAAAGCCTCACGGTACATTTCAACATACTTTCCTTCAGTGGTAATATTAACTGGGTTAACTGTGACCACAATGCCAGCCCTGAGAATGTCACTCTCCACTCTGGTTACAGGGCCAGTAAAAATACCACCAATCTTATAGATGTCCTGGACAGGTAGATGCAGGGCCTTATCAGCTGGACTGTTTAGTGTCAGGATGCAGTCCAAAGCTTCCAGCAGTAAGGTTCCACTGGTACTTCCATCCTTCCGGGTGAATTTCCATCCCTTGGACCAAGGAATATTAGCACTTGGCTCCTGCATGCTGTCACATTTCTGACCAGAAATTGGCAAAAGGCTACTGTGTCAGGGTTGTAGTCTATTAACTTGATGTAGGTGCTACCCTCCCTAATGACTTCCTCTTATTTCTTCTGGCTGTAGAGTGTCTCAGTGGAATTCATTTTGTTAATGCTAACAATTAGTTGCTTCACGCCCAGTGTGTAAGTCAGAAAGGCATGCTCACAGGTCTGCTCATTCTTTAAGGTGTTGTTATTGCTATTGATTGCCGTAGAGTCGAGCATGACTCAGAGACCCTATGAACAAAAGGACTGAAGCCTTTCTATAACTATCATCATTTATCAAAGTTCATAGAGTTTCCAGAGGCATGTTTAAGACATGGATTCCAGCTTCAAATTCACCAACATCAGCAGTAACAGTCAGGACAGCAAAGTCATTCTGTGATGTTCCTGTAATCATGTTTTTAATAGTCTCTATGTCCTGGGGTATCAATGATGGTCAAATAGGATTTTCTGATCTCAAATTTCCACAGAGAGGTAACAATGGTGATGCCATGTTAGGTTAGCTTTCAGGTTATCAAAGAGAAGTTGTATTTGTAAGAGCCCTTTCCCATCTCAGTAGCTTCTTTCTTGAATGTCTCAATGGTTCTTTTGTAGATCCCATCACATTTGTAGATCTGGTGGCCAGTACTGGTGGACTTACCCGAATCTACAAGTCCAATGAAGACAATGTTGATATGGGTCTTGTCCCTTCCCATTTTGGCTCGGGTTTTGTGATGGTATTCACCAACACCTCTATTATGGCAACAAACCCTTTGCAAAAAGAGATTATTGTCAGTAGTAATTTGCTTGTGTACAATATTAATGATATTGATGTTGTTATACGTCATCAAGTCACCTGTGGCTCTTAGTGACTTCTTGTACAACAGCCCTGAACTCTGCTCTATCTCGAGCCATTACATCTGTGACTAAGTCAATCCATCTCATCCAGGATCTTCCTCTCTTGTGTTTCCCCTAGACACTTCCAACTGTGATGAACTTATCAAAGGACTGGTTCCTTCTAGCAACATGCCCAAAGTATATCAGATGGGGCTTCAAAATCCTTGCCTACAAGAAGCATCCTGGTTTCACTCTCTCCTGAATGGACCTGTTTGTTCTCTTACCTGTCCATAGTATATTCAATACTCTTCTCCAGCACCACAGCTCAAAGAAGTCCTCCTTCTATAACCCCTAGACATTGTCCAGCTTTCTGATGCATAGCAAGTAATCGCAAAGACCATGGCCTGTATCAGGTGCACCTTAGTCTCCAGACTTTCATCTTTGTTCTTCAGTACTTTGGAGAGGTCTTTTGACATCTGACTTTGCCAATACAATTCATCTTTTAACTCCCTGGTTGCCTGTACCAATTCCATTACAACACTTTACTTTGTTTTCTTGAGCTGCCCTTTGAAATCTTCTGTTCAACTCTTTTACTTCAGCATGTTTCCTTTATTTTGGCTTCTTGATACTGGTGTAATATTCAGGTTCTCATCTGACATACATTTGGCTTTTCCTTTCTCCTCTCTCTTTTTAATGATTTATTGTTCTCTTCACGGTTAATATCGTTGATATCATCACACAACTCATCTGATCTCTAACCACTGGTGATCATTGCTTCAAATCTATTCTTAAGAATATATTTTTTCTTCATTTTGGTAAGATAGACTCTATATTATATTTTGGTTTTCATAGACTTGTTTTAATTTCCTTCAACCTCAATTTGAACTAGCACATGAGTAATTGATGATTTATTCCACAATCTGAATCTCCCCAGGTATTGACTGTTAATATTTATCTTCTTGAACGATTACTTCCAAAGATGTGGTCAGTGCAATTTCTATGTAGTTCATTAGATGAGGTTCATGTGTAAAGTTGTCATTTGTGTTTTCCAAAAAAGGTATTTGAGATGAATAAATCATTAAATGTACACAATTTAATCATTTTAATTCTAGGTCATTTTTGTCACCAAGTTCTTATTTTGCTACAACCATTCCTTCTTTTTTTCTTATTTTTGCATTTCATTCACCATTTATCATTAATATATCTTGATCGTTTGTTTGGTCAAATTCAGACTACAAAAATTGGTAAACATTTTCAATATCCTTCTCTTTTATATTAGCTGTGGAAGCATGTTGTTGTTGTTGTTGTTATGTGTCGTCGAGTCGCCTGAGACTCATAGCGACCCTATGTACAACAGCCCTAAACTCCACTCTGTCCTGTGCCAATCGTACTGTCTCTGACACTCCCATCCCAATTATCCCAGTCACTAAATCAATCCACCTCATAGAGGGCCTTCCTCTCCTGCGCTGTCCCTCCACTCTCCCAAGCATGATGTCCCTCTCTAAGGACAGGTCTCTCCTCA
>NW_006399850.1:11134861-11141445 GCF_000299155.1 Elephantulus edwardii
TATATATATATACCTTCAATCATCATGAAGATTACATTAATCTCATCCACCTCTTCTAACATGAAATCATCATAAATCAGAATTAACTTGATTCTCTGTGAGTTTTAATAGTTAGTGATAGGGAAATGCTCAGCCAACCTAAAGGTATAGCAATTTAAATCTACCAGATACATGCATGAGAAAGATGAGCCATCTTCTTGTACAATTACAGCCTAGGAAAACCTGCTGGGACCTCTGAAGACCAGCTATGAGTCAGTTCTGACTACATGGCACATAATAATAACAATAACGAGAGTAAACAATATCTTCTACAGTTTAAATGCTTTATCATTTGGAACTACTATGATTAATAAATGCATCCTAAAGTACAATAGTTTATCAAAATAGTAATTTTAATATTTTCAGATTTTTCATGCTATTAGATAAACTCTTTTAGTTTTTCTCAGTAATTGAATTTTCTTTCATCTTGATGTTTGCAAAAAATTTTGGCAACAAAAGTAATAATTTTGATAGGGGATTATTGTTCTCTTAAAAACTTCTGGTACCAGATATAGCAGATCTCTTCTTTCACAGTCATTTGTAAAAAAACAAAAAATGTACTTTGGTGGGGCAGTGCTTAAAATACTTAGGGGCTGAATGAAAGATCAAGCAATCAAATCCACTAAAGACTCCATAGAGGAAAATACCTGGTGGTCTCATCCATAAAATATTATAAGCTAAGAAATTTAGTAATTCTACTATGTAATAGAGGGTTGTGTGAATTGCATTGGGCATGTTAATAATTGTGTATAATTACTTCAAGTACTTATTTATTTTAAAAATACAGTCCAGTCATACCCTTTGTTGCACCTCTGTTACTGTGATTGGCTGGATTACAATGCCATTGAATTTCTGATATAAAATACTATCTAATGTTAAAATAGAAGCTATTAGTTGGGAAGAAATGACATCCTGAAACTTAGGACTGGGAGAGATAGATAATTAGACATTTTATAGCATTGATTCCCCAAATTCCATTGAATGATTCCTAACAAGAGAACAAACTCTCTTAAATCAGAAGAGATTATTCTCGCTTTCTTTGCTAAACCATCTCTAAAGTAAAACCATAACCCCTTCCACTCCTACTTGATGAGATTAACAAGTTGTTCTTGAAGGATTTTTGTCTAAGATACAGTCTTGTGTTATTCCTGGACTATTGCCTTACCAGACAATACACGATTCTCTAGGACCCACCTACTTAAACTTAAGCCTCAACAAATCTCATGAGATTCATACCCTGGAGGAGGTACAATATCCAAAAAAACTGCTTAGGTTTTATAATACATACAAACAGAATCCTAGGGGATAAATGGAATTTTTAATAAGGGTATGCAGAAAATACGATGAAAAGAACATAGAAGGGAATCAGCCTGAGTTCACTAATGTGGACTTTAAAACAAAACTTCTCCGTGTAATGTTTCAGTCAGAGTGAGACAGAGAGAGATTAGAAAAGGATCTATTGGCTTTTAGTTGACTGGCTGGAGTAAGCAGTGGCCTACACTAAACGAAATAGAAATGTCAGATTTGTGTTCATGTACTAAAAGCGAGATATCAAAAGATTAAAATGTTGACATGTTAGGATGTATTTATCATTAGACACACAAACCCTCACAGGAGTGTCTAGAGGACACATCTTTCACCACAATTTTGAGGAACAAATTTGTAAAGATTATCTCAGCATCCTTGAAGACTATTATGATTTCTACTTTAGGAAAGTCATATTTAACAGTGGAAACTTTCCTAATTGGAGCCTAGAAAGTAAAGAGTTAGATTCCTAACACAAAAATTGGTGATTTGAATCTACCACCAATGCAATTTGCTTTCTCTAAAAATCACTGTAGTGTTAACTCGGAATGGTTCTGTTGGACAGCATTGTTTTATTTGTGAAGAGTGACTGCTATTCTCAGCCAGACAGTGAGAATGGCTCAGAGGTCTGCTTGCCTGTGCCATCTTCACCTGGAGGACCTTACCAGAACCAGACTGGATAACAAATAACAGTTGAGCGCTACTTGTTCACTGTACTCATAGGGATTAACTGGTAACATTTTCTTGATGAATTTAAGCTGAAATTAGACATAATGCACTGAAGAGTAAAAGCAGTTATCAGAATAATCTTTATACAGATTTAAGGCATTATTTATTAGTTATTGTGCCTATAAGGATGAAATAGAAAATCGACTAATTACTGTATCTAACCAATTATTTTTGATACAGTGATACCATGTATTCTTTGAAGACAGAAGGAATATACAGACTTACTGTAGCAAAAGGTATTGGCCATTTCTAAAATATTTCAGAAAGTTCCATATGAACAAGAGCCAATGGTAATGAAAGAATAAATTCAAGCTGCATTGAATGCATTGGTGAAAAGTAAATCCTCATGAATTGATGGGATATCAATTTATATGCTTCACATAATAGATAATATCCCTGGACATGCTGACCAATTTGTGCCAAGAAATTTGGAAAACAGCTACATAGCTGACTGACTGGAAGAGATTAATACTTGTTCCTATTCCCAAGAAAAGTGATCCAATTGAATATGAAAAGTGATCCAACTGAATATGTAAATTATCAAAGAATATCATTAGTTTGACATGCAAGCAAAATATTGCTGAAGACCATTAAAAATGGCTAGAACAGTAGATAGAATCACCAGACGTTCTACCTGGATTTGGAAGAGGAGAGAGCCCCAGGTATATCTTTGCTGATGTCTGATGGATTCCAGCTGAAAGCAAAGAATACCAGAAGAATGTCTATCTGTACGTTACTGAATATGCAAAGAAAATGACTGTGTGGATCTTAACAAATTAAGGCAAACACTGAGAAGAATGGAAATACTAGAACACCAATCTGTGCTCAGGTGAAACCTTCTGTTGGTTCTGTTTGCTATTGTGTGAACAGAGCAAGGGAGCACTGCATGGTTTAAAATAAAGAAGGGTGTGTGTTAGGGTTGTATTCTTTCTCCATACTTATTGAATGTGTATGATCAGGAAATTATCTGTGAAGCTGAAGTCTATGAAGAGGAATGTAGCATCAGAATTGGTGGAAAGTTTCTCAATAACCTTCACTACACAGATGACACAACCTTGCTTGCTGCAAGTGAGGAAGTCTTGAAGCGCTAGCTGCAGAAGGTCAAATAATACAGCCTTCAAAATGGATTATATATTACCGTCAAGAAAACAAAAGTAAAATGAGATTGACATAGTGAGTATAGCAATAAGCTCTTATGTTATAATGATTATATTTATGGCACTCTGTTGTAAATGGTGACATAAAGTCACAGTGAGACTGAACCAACTTCATACTACCTAACAGAAACAACACATTGGATTTTTAGGTTACTTTTTAGACTATCCTATTGATGTCATTCATTTGTTTGGACAAAAATATTCCTTATTGCACAACTGGAAAAGTATCAGTTGCCACTTTAATTTGTGTGTAGCATTAAACCATTAAGATGAGTGGTATGAACAATTGTCAGTATCTTGAGTTTGTTTTTCATTCTAATAATATTTGTGTCATATTTTGGTTCCTGTGGGCTTGATATCACTTTCATTTAGCGTCAACTTAAACTTCCATATGAAAGGTTGGTGGTCTGTTCCACAATCAGTACCAGGCCTAGTTTTCACAGCTGACATTGAGCTTCTCTGGCAGTTATTTCCAGAGATGTAATATTTCTGATTCCTATGTATACCATCAGGTGAAATACATGTGTATAGTCTGCATTTATATTTCTTTAAAAATGTATATTGAACGAGTAAATTGTTGATTGTGCAAAATTCTATCATCCTATCTCTGCTTCATTTCTGTCACCAAGTCCATGCTTTCCAACTACTGACCCTTCTTCTCTGTTCCCAACTTTTGCATTCTAGTCACCCATCACTATTAATTTATCTTGATTGTATGTTCGAGCAATCTCTGACTGCAAAATTTGGTAAAAATTATCTATTTCCTCCTCTATAGCTCTGGTTGTTGGTGCATTTATTTGAATGATAGGGGTATTCACTGCACTTCCTTGTATGCATATGGATATTATCCTGCAACTCACAATATTATATTTCAAGACACACCTAGAAATTACTTTTTTAACTATGAAAGCAACCCCATTTATCCTCACCTTTTCATATCCAGCATAATAGATCATATGATCATCTGATTAAAAATGTCCCATGATAATCCATCTCATCTCACCAGTACCTAGTATATTGATATTTATGTGTTCCATTTATTCCTTAACAATATGTAGTTTTCCTACATTCATAGTTCTCACATTCCATGTTCCAAACACTAGTGTCTGCTTACAACTGTTCCTCCTTCTTAGTATTTTCATACTTGAAAGTTGCACATCTGTTGCCCTATCTGCTAGTCTAAGTGTGTTGTATTGTACATAGAGTTTTTGAAGGCTTGCTATTTTGGAAGTGGATGGCCAATCCTTCTTCCTAGTCTGTCTTAATATGTGCAGATTTAGAAAAGTATCTGACAGAAAAGCATGTTACAGAGCAATGCAGATGAAAGATCTTTCCCAATTTTAGAAATAGCCAGTAGTGTTAGTTCTGTCCCTGCCCTTGACATGAGTCTCTTGACCCACCCCTTTCCCTGCTCCACCAGTATTACCTTCTATTCCCACCTACTTCCATCAACACCTGTCTCCTGCTATACACCCCATGATCTGATAGCTTATATCTCAAGCTTTGTGGGTTTCTGTGATTCCAAATTCTTCAAGATGTTATAAATTTCTTATGATGCGATCAGTGTCCCTTGAGTTTAGGGCCCTGTAAGTCCAAATATAAAGCTCTAATGTTAGGGAAACCTTATTTCAGATGATTCTGAAGAAAAGTCCATTCCCTTTAATTTCTGCTCCAGGTTTAACTCCTTGTGGCTTGGGCATTGAACACTAATGAGTGAAGACCAGATGAATTATGGGAAGATATCAAGAATATCATCCAGGAAGAGTGCAAACGGTCATTGCAAAGACAGATGAGGAAAAAAAAGACCAAACTGGATGTCAGAGGAGACTGAATATTGCACTTTAGCGCCAAGAAGCCAAAGCAGAAGGAAGAAATCAAGACATTAGGAACTGAACAGGAGATATCAAAAGGCTGTGTGACAAGACAAAGTAAAGTGTTATAATGAAATGTGCAAAGAGCTAGAGTCAGAAAATCAAAGAGGCCAAACTCGCTCAGCATTTCTTAAGCTCAAGGAACTGAAAAGGGAATTCAAGCCTCAAGTTGCAATACTTAAGGATGCTTTGGGCAGAATACTGAGTGATCCTGCAAATATTAAAAGAAGATGCAAAGAGTATACAAAGTCATTATACCAGAAGGAATTGACAGACACAGAAGAATTTGATGAAACAACAATGAGCAAGAGTCTATGATGATGAAGGGAGAAGTTAAGACTGCTTTGAAAGAATTGGCTAAGCATAAAGCCCCAGGAATTGATGGCATACCAAGGGACATATCTCAACTAACAGAAGTTGCCCTAGATGTACTCACCAAGTTGTGCCAAGAAATCTGGAGAACCACAACTTGGCCAACTGACTGGAAGAGATCTATATTTGTTCCCATTCCAAATAAAGGTGATCCCACAGAGTGTGGAAATTATCAAACAATATCATTAATATCACATGTAAGCAAGATTTTACTGAAGATTCTCCAAAAACGACTGGAACAGAACATCATCAGAGAACTACCAGAAGTGCAGGCTGGGTGTAGACGGGGCCGTGGTACTAGGGATAGATACTGTAGCTAATGCTAGATGGATCTTGGCTGAAAGCAAGTAGTACCAGAAGAAAGTCTATCTTTGTTTCATTGATTAAGCAAAGGCATTTGATTGTGTGGATC
This sequence comes from Elephantulus edwardii, assembly GCF_000299155.1. Taxonomy (NCBI): domain Eukaryota; kingdom Metazoa; phylum Chordata; class Mammalia; order Macroscelidea; family Macroscelididae; genus Elephantulus; species Elephantulus edwardii. The sequence goes on from NW_006399850.1 coordinate 11,140,747, forward strand.
ATAACAAACTGTGGCTAACTCTGAGAATAATGGGAATCCCAGGACCCTTGATTGTGCTAATGCAAAACCTATACTTGGACCAGGAGGAGGTTGTCAGAACAGAGCAAGGAAATACTGCATGGTTCAAAATTGGGAAGGAAGGCTGTATGCCAGGACTGTATCCTGTCTCCATGCATTTTCAATCTTTATTCAGAAAAGATCATCTGGGAGGCTGGGCTCTATGAGGAGAAATGTGGTATCAGGATTGGAGGAAGAGTCATCAACAATCTGAGTTATGCAGATGACACAACCTTGCTTGCTGAAACTGAGGAGGACCTGAAACACTTAGTATGGAAGGTCAGAGACTGTAGTCTTCAGTATGGATTGAGACTCAATATCAAGAAAACAAAGACTCTCACCACTGGGACAATTGGCAGCATCAGTATGGATCATGAAGAGATTGAGATTGTTAAGAACTTTAGTCAGTTTGGCTCCACAGTCAACACTCTTGGCACCAGCAGTTGGAAATTAAAAGACATATTGCAATGGAAAAGTCTGCGGTTAGAGACCTCTCTAAAGTGCTGAAGTGCAAAGATGTCAGTGTGGAGACTAAGGTGCGCCTGATACATGCCATGGTCTTTGCAATCACTTGTTATGCATAAGAGAGCTGGACAATGACTAGAGATGATAGAAGGAGAATTGATGCCTTTGAGCTGTGGT
>NW_006399850.1:11141545-11142390 GCF_000299155.1 Elephantulus edwardii
ACTTTGGAGAGGTCCCTAACAGCAGACTTTCCCATGGCAATGTGCCTTTTAATTTCCTGGCTGCTGGTGCCAAGATGATGGAGCCAAGCAAACTAAAGCTGTGTACAATCTCCATCTCTTCACCATCCATCCTGATGCTGCCAATTGGTCCAGAGGTGAGAATCTTTGTCTTCTTGACATTGAGCCTCAATCCATATTGGAAGCATATACTTAAATATTTGTTGTATTAAGAGGTCTTCCCTGTAATATTCTATTTCTCACAACATTGTATTCACTGCCAAGATGGACTGCCAAGAGCACGATCAAATAAATCTCAGAGAGAGTTCTTCCAGGCTGCTTCTTAGTTGGATGAATGGTAAGATTCCATCTCATATGCTTTGAACCTGCTGTTAGCAGTGGCCAGTCCTTGGAGAAAGATATCATTCTCAGAAAAGAGGAGCATCAGTGAAGGGGGAAAAGACTTCAGTGAAATGGATTGAAACAGTGACTGTTACAATGGGCTCTAGTTTGTCAAAGATCGTGAAAGTAACACAGGATAGAAAAGGGTTCAGATTTGATGCTCATGGGGTTGCTATGAGTCCTACATGACTCTACAGCACTTAATAATAACAACAAAATGGCTTTCAGAGGAGTCTCTAGGTGGCAAATGTGGTTATTTGTTCAAGGAGGAGTCTGCAGGTTGGTTGTTTGAACCCACTCAGAAGCACTTCAGAAAATAGGCCTGGGGAGTTGATTTCTAAAGCTAACAACATTGAATCTTCGGTAGAATCTTGCTTGCATGTGAAATCAATGACACTGTTCTGTAGTTTCCACACTCAGTTGGGTCACCTTTCTTTGGAATGGGA
>NW_006399850.1:11142490-11168018 GCF_000299155.1 Elephantulus edwardii
GGCAGAGTTAGGGCTGTTGTACATAGGGTCGCTATGTGTTTCAGGCAACTCGAAGGCACATAACAACAACAATCTTTATGTACTGCTGTGTTCAGGTCTTTCGTTGATAGGGTTGCTATGAAATGTCTATGACTTTACAATACTTAACAACAACAACAACGAGAGAGCTCTTTGGCCTAGTGGTTAGAAAGTTATGCTACCAAGCCAAAGGTGGGTGATTTTAATCTGTGGCCCTCAGGCCTGATTGTAATTATTTCTGGTCAAACATTCTTAAAAGCAGTATAGCACTAGTCTGTCCATTTGCTGTACAGTGGTAACACATGGTTGCTGTGATATGAAACACTGTGACACTGATATGTCAAATGCAATAAGGTTTACCCATGGTGGACAGTGTTTGGCGAAGTGTATCAAGTAAAACAAGTTTGGAAGCAGGAATGGCATCCATTTCTGAAATAGCTTGCCTTCAGAAAATCTATAAATTTGGAGAAACATGAAAGTTATACAAGTGGTCAGTTCTTTCCTTTAGAGTTGCTATAAGTCATCTACAATTTGACGACACATAACAATTGTTAAATCATTGGTAAAAGATTTAGTTGTGCTTGATGTAAACATAACAGAATTTCCGTCAGTTGAAATGACAATTAATGGAATAGGTTTTTTTCTATAAAATTTATTAGAAATAAGGTATTAAGGATTTTCACTTGCAAATTAATTGCATAAAAATAAGTCTAATTTTTATTTGTTTTTAAAATATGTTCTTTATATTTAGCATAAATTAACTCTTATAGTCTACAGAGATAGGAACATATTTTGAATGCTTATCATTCAAAAATATTATAATTAGAATTCAGATTTATGAAATACAAATACTATATAAAACCATTATTGTACAATGAGTATGAGGATGGGGGGTGAGATGTGCAGGGTAAGGGGGAGTTAATCATGGGTGGCACAATTTGATGGATGGGGTAATGAGAAAAATGGGAAGGAAAGTGTGTGAAAAGCAATGAGTTCAAATTTTTTTGAATCAACTTGTATAATAATAAAAAGGAAAGAATAGCATTTATATCATTCTTAGTAAATATTGATAATAAAATTAACTGGAGAGAAAAGATGGAAACTAGCTCAATAAACTAAAAAATACCTACAAAGAAACCAAAATAAAATAAAAAACCCAAGCCAAAAGAATATTATTTAAGTCCTTAAATCCAGTTTTTATCACAGCTTTAAAATAAATGCTCTCATTTGTCCATTATAAAATAATATTTAATAAGTGGAAAAAGATGGTCAAATATACCTCCCTTTCACCTATTAAGATTACAAGAATACCACTGCCTTTGAGTTCTTTTTCACGCATAGCAATCCTCCAACTGGTTTCTAAAGGTGTAAATTTTCACAGGAGGAGAATAAAGCTAGCTGCTGGTGGATTCGAATCACCAATCTTTCACTTAGCAGCTTGACACAGTACTCATTAAAACAGTAGGGCTTATTATTATTATTATTTTATATTTGTAGTATTTATTTATATATATTATATATATTTATGTTTATTTATATATATTATATATATTTGTACATTTATATTTGTTTGCCTCAAAATTCATATACCTAATGTTGTGTTTCACACATTTCTTTATTCACATTGTGTTTAATGGGATCATTCCCATGCATTGTGTTTTATAAAATTTATCTCCATTGATCTATGACCATTATCACTCTGTCTTTTCAGGTCTCTGCTAAATCCTTATCTTAAATCTTTGCAAATATGTATTCATTCAGCAGCTACTGTAGAGCCCATTATTTGCTGAATAAATAAGGAGGAATTAAACAATGCTGAAGTACTCTTAAGAAAAACGATGAAGTTCCTATGCAAGTAGAGAGCAAGTATCTCCATAAGTACCAGAAATACCTTTAAACGTGAGGAAAATAACAAGCAGAATTTAAAAAAAAAAAAACAAGGAAAAAACAAAACAACTGATGTGAGGAGACAAATAAAGTTGTCCACCTCATAGCAAAGTCTGAAAACCCATTCATAAAAAACCATAAACATAATGTCATTATTCTATGTCCTTTTCAAAAATGTCAAACATAGTAAGTCTTCCTAGCCATCAACGAGGAAACTGGCAGTAGAGCAATAGCAACTATGCTAGGATGTATTCTATGAGGTTTTTGGTGAATTTTATAGTTTTTTTATGCTCCAAATAAATGGGAAGGAGTTAAAGAACATATATAACTTAGATGTGTCCAGTGAGGCTTTAGGAAGGATTAAAGGATATATTGTTATAACCAAACAAGAAAGCCAATATAAGAGCATCATATACTTTATAACAATAATTGTCAACTCAGTGTTTGAGTTATATAGCTTGAAACTTAGGAGTTAGGATTTTACTGAGATAACATAAAACTTTAATAAAAGAACAATGTTTCAAGAAAAATAGCTAGTTACTCCAATTATCATTTTTATACTAATAATATTTTTAAGTGGATAAAAAAGACATAAAATGCCTCTCCATACCTCTAAAACATTAATCCTATAGAGTTCAAATTAGAATGACATTTCCTGAACTCTCTTAAATGATTTCCCTCATTCCCTCATAGAGCAAGACTCTCGACGAGATGGATTGACACAGCAACACTGGGCTCAGTTGTATCAGAGATGATGAGGATGGCACAGAATAATACAAGGTTCAGAACTGATGTTTGTGGGGTCACACTAAGTCATACTTGTTCAGTGGCACCTAACAACAGCATTAGCAAATTGTAGGGAGTGTTTGTGCACTAGTATTAAACAAAAATATTTCACAACAAAGTGTTTGGTATCAATTTTGTTGTGGTGGTTGGTTCTCTTATGTTGTTGCTATGCTCCGTTAAGTCCAAAACTGACTCATAGCTGACCCTCCAGAGGATAAGGAGTTACACTGCTAGAACAAAGGCAGAGGATTCTCCCTAGTGATTTACAGTCTCTGAAAACCTACCGGAGGTCAGCTTTGAGTCAGTTCTGACTTGACAGCAATGAGATGAGTTAACGAGCAAATTGCAACTATCTCTCTATTTTTACCTTTTTTTACTAATGCATGATTTTTAGGCATCATCTAATCACTATGTTAACCCATATCCCAATCCATCACCCAGCTAGTTGAAAGTCTTGTTCTCTTTCACTGACACACTATTTTCCCCAGCTGGATGTTTTTTCCCCAAAGACTGATAGCATGTCCAAAATACCTAAGACAAAGCCTTACCCTCCCTACCTATAAAGTGCTCTCTGTTTGCATATTCTCCAAGACACATCAATTTGGGGTTTTTTTTGTCAGCCCATTGTTTTTCAAAGAGCTGCTATGAGTCACAGCTGACCCAATGACATCTAACAAAAGTAACAATATGAGCACTGACTAAGGAGACTTGAATGTTTTGTAATTAAGCCCCAGTCTATTCAGCTACCAAACGATTTGCTGTTTAAACCTATCAACTACTCCATGGAAGAAAGATGGAACAATCTGATTGTGAAAAGTTTATAGCTTTGAAAATCTTCTAGGTGGCTTAAAATAAAAATATAATAACTTCAAATAAGTCTAAATAATCTATTCATCTTTTTCTATGACCTTAGGTCAGTAAAAGAGAGGAGGATACTATGGATTTACATAGTAATTCAACAGTGGGTTCAAGTGTGTCAGAAATAACGAGGAGGATTGCACAGGAAAGGATAGGGTTCAGATCTGTTGTTCATAGGATCGTTATGAGTCATGCTTGCCTTGACAGTACTTGCCAATAAGTGTTCTATTATTCCAGTTACTGACAATGTTACCTATTCTTTGTTATGATTCATTCAGTTGAAAGTTTTTGCCTTCCAGATAAAGCACAGGTAAATATCTTGCCAATATGTTTCTACATACTCAGCATGATTAAGCATTCAGAACAAAGTAGAAAAGTGTATCTCAGAATCAGACCATGATTCCTCTCCTCTTCTTACTCCATTAAAATGGGAACAATACAAATTAAATGAGCAGCTACTGTCAAGGTTTCATAGTTCAAAATGGCTTTCTATCATTGAATTTTACTTTGATACTTGCATGGGTGAGATCAAATAGGGTTTGTTAGTCTAACCACAAGAGAATTGGTTGGTTTTGTCATCCAACTAGATTTAAAAAGAATAAATTTCATGGTAGAAGTTGAGAATCTAAGCACTGAAAAGGAAGAGAATACTTGAAGTGTCCTTCAGGGTCAGAGATTTCTGAAACAGGCTGACTTTAATCTAATCAAAGCACCAATAGCCTTAGCAGAGAACCAGAGAAATACATTAAACAGAGCTGACTTGAGTCTGAAACCCCAAGAAAATAAAGCCAGAGGCATTCACCTGGGCTTGGTGAAGGACTGAGGGAAGAAACCATACCTTGTAAGATTAAGTGGATTTTGTAACACCAGCCTAAGCCTAATCCATGAGGCTGAAGACCAAAGGGTCTGCAGCTATGCTTGAAGAGCTGACAGGATTACAAGAGTGCGTTCTGCCGCCAGTCTGAATTATATCCTGTTAAATTCCCTAATACAGTCAGTCCATAACTGTGAGCATGGTTCTGTAAAAGCTGTGTAGTCATTGCAAAAGACTTCAGACCCAGTAGAGCAAAAGGATTAGTGTTGCAATTAGTAACAGTAGATGTGGGAGTGTGGGATATAATGTCTGACAATATATGAATTACTCTTGTGCTGTGGATTTTGTTCTGGGGACACTTAAATTAAGTAACACTTCACCAAGTCTCTTGTGTATATCTCCATGTCTCTGTTATTTGAAATAATACATTATATTGATTTTATTTCTTTTCAACTTACAGAATGTAATTGTAAAAGTAAATATATATTTTTTTATTTGCCTTTCGTAGGATATATGTGGGAATAGCAAATTAGATTTTATAGAAAATATAAATGTAAAAGGTACACTTAAAAGTTTTTACTTTGAATTCATAAAAGCCCTGGTTGATTTATAGGAAAAATAAGTACGTATCAGGCTGAAAAAAAAATTGCAGGTAGTCCCCTAAAGAGGATTCAATGAAGAATCAATACATAACAAAATCCAGTTAACTACAGAGTCTTTAGAAGTATGCCCAGGTAATTCTCTAGGTATCTAAGATGTGTAATTAAAAAGAAAAGAACAAAAAGATAGAGAATTTAAAACTGCCAATGCTTATCCCATGATGTCTACTTGATGTCAGCTCTCATTTTAAAATGCACAATTAATTCCTTCTGTTGTTCTGTATAACTCCATCTTTATTTTCTTCTAATCGCTAATCTTTGGTTTTTGCTACATCCTCAAAGCCTTCTTTTGTTCTTCTGGACTCCTTTGAGAAAGCTTTAACAGCTAGATGTCTTCTCCCATTTCAAACTATTTCAAAAGTTCCAAGACATTGAAAATGTCAATTTCTTCTGTATTAGCAAGCTAAAAGAGAAAAGAAATAAAGGAAAGCTCTTAAAATTTAAGAAAAAATATTTAAAATAAAACAAATAAACCATGAAAGCTTTTACAACTTCAATTATTCATTCATTATATGCTTGATATATTCTATGATAATCACATGATTTTGTCTCTTGATTTTTACTTAAAGTTGAAAATATTTGATCTCTTATATTTTAAATGCTCAGCATATTAGTCTCTTGTCTTTTTTCTCTTGGATTTTCTTGCTCGATTAAATGGCATTTGAAAATTTTGTCCATTAAATATTTATAAACAAACTGGCAAAGAATACTTTGATCAACCACTGTTCAATAGAGCTAGAGACAGAACCTTCAAATTGTATTATGCTGTAAAATGACACTGAAAAGCATACCATTAGCTCTGTGGGAGGCTACAGATACTTTCCTGTTGATGAGCCTGAGGCCAACAAGTATTTAAACAAGCTCAATTCCTTTTGGAAATATCCAGAGGCATCTAGATGCCCAGATAACTGTTCTATAGTTACAGCCAAATGGCTAGAAGCTGTAAAAATCTGAATAGCAGTTGTGATTGCACTTCAAAGAACACAGAAATTGGAGAAAAAGAAACAAATCAATAAAGCCTATTCAAGCATAATTTGTTGGGTGTAGTTAACTAAGCCTTCCCACCCCACCTCCCTTCTTTTCTGTCTTTTCTGAATCTGACTCAGTGACTGCATTTCAATAGTGGCCTGTTCCAGAAATAAAGATGACCCTTCTCAGAGTATAAGTTGTCATGCCAGGCTTTCAAGTGGTTGCAATTTTGAACACAAATTGACTGAGACTTTTGCCAAGTGTACTAGCAGAATTATATAGTAATGTTGTTAGCAGTTACTGCTTTCCCTGGTTCTGCTCAAAAATAGCTACCAGCTCTGTGTTCCATGCTGCATTGGCCCAACAGTTCATGAGTCAGTCTTGACGATGCTCAAGAGTTTTTGTTTGTCTCTTGCTTTTTTCACAGTTTCCTATAAAAACCTACTGGTTTTGAAAATCATTGCACATCTACCATTTATACATTAACTTCTTCAAAAAATATCTGCAGAGATCTTGAGGGGCAGTAGGGTTGGGGAGGGACATGGTAAGGGAAAGTGTTAGACTAGACAGTGGGACAGGTTATCAATTACGGTCCAATCAAGAGACAGAAACTAGCAATCAATATAGAACATTTTTCATAAAAATAATTATCACCTATAGCAGGGAATTGACATAATAATGAATTAATAATGAATTTTCTAAAAGGAAATAAAAAGAGGTTTACAAAATACAGAAATAGAAAATCTCTAGGATTTACAGAACTGCCCAAGGAACAGCCTACGTCTTAAGGCCAGAGATAAAGACATTGTAGGAAAATGTGTAGTCATGACTCATGAAAAAGTGGACAAGTGGCTATGGTAATTTGTATGATATGGTAATTTTATGGTAATTTATCACTTGGATTGTTGGAAAAAATTGTTTAAGCTTAAATGTCTCACCAGAGGTTTTCTGCTTTGAGTTGCCTGAGGGAGAAGCTAGTTGCTGGTGAAAACTGAGGGCTGATCCTAGTCATCAGGCATTGTACTCGGTTGCTGGAGAAGTTGTGTGTGCCCTTGGGTCTTGGCATTAAAAAAGCTTCACAAACCGGACATGCTGGCAGAACAAAATTATAGAAATTATCAAACAACATCACTAATTTCAAACAAAAATAAAAGTTTTCTGAAGAAATTAAAAATGATTGAATTAATAGAAAGTTACAACATGATAGTGAATTGGGAAAATAATGCAGTTATCAATTATTTCATTATATGTGGGTCCAAAATGAAAGCAACAGTCAAGATATCAAAGAATGTACTGTATTAGGTATATCTACTTCAAAGGACATTCAGTGAAATGTATCAGAACAGAGGCTGCAACAACAACAACAAAAATGGTTTCTAATATAATAATGATTATGTGGATGGTGCAGGGCTCAGTTCTATTTCATGTTGTTATACATATGGTTGCTTTGAATCAAAACCAGCTCAATAACACCAGACAGGTACACCAAAATTGACAGTTTTGAAAGCCACCTAACTTACAGAGGACTCCTTGCATGGTCCAAATGGTTAAGTGCTTGACTACTAGCTGGAATATTGAGTTTAAAGTTTGGAGGAAGTGGCAGAAAACAGCCCTGATGATGTCCTTCTGAAAGGCCATAGGCTTAAACACTCAATGGGAGGCTCTTTTCTGCACAGTCAGGTCTTCATCATTCAAAATCAATTCAGTAGCAAGTATAACAACAGTTCAATTCAGAAACATGCTAATTTATTGTAGATTGTAATTACATGTGTTTATCATTCAGAGTTTTTCAAGAAGTCAGTTATTCACAGATACAAACTGCCTTTAGTATTATGTAATTTGTCCATTGTCATCTAATTTTGTAAAATGAAACAGTGATTCAGATAATCAATTTGCACATGGGCATATAATTTGTTTTCCTTGATGATACTGATAATAACACAGCAGTAAACAAATAGTGAATGTCAAATGTTATTATTATCTCTAAGATACTATTATCTAAGTTATTATTATCTCTAGGAGCTTTGATGGTCTAGTGGTTAGAAGTTGTGCTACAATCACGAACATACACAGTTCAAATCCACCAGCTGCTCTGTGAAATAAGGTTTGACAATCTCTTCCGGCTTTAGTTGTTGACTCTGAAAACCTGCTAGAGGGTCAACTAGGAGTTGGTTCCAACTCAATGGTACATATTTACTCCTACCTGAAATATCCTAAAGGAAAGTTTGTTTAAAAATGTATATTTTAGTTTTAAAGTTTAAAGTTATTTTTGTTATTAAGTGCCTGTGAGTCAACTATGGCTCATAATGACATCTAAACTGTGAACTTTGCCCTATCCTGAGCAGATCTCACCATTTCTGACATTCCTGACTCCATTACCTCAGTCACTGTGTCTATCCATATTCTCCAGGTCTTCCTTTTCTGTGTTGGCCTTCTGCCCTTCCAAGCATGATGTTCTTCTCCAAGGACTGGTTCCTTCTGGAAATATGCTCAAAGTACACAGACAGAGTTTCAAAATCTTTTCCTCCAAAGAGCAACCTCGTATGGTTCTCTCCAAGAAAAACCTCTTTGTTCTCTTGGCAGTTCATGGTATAATCAGTACTTTTCTTTAGAACCACAACTCAAAGGCATTGATTCTTCTGTAATTCTGACATTGCCCAGCTCTCAGATGCATGTTCAGCAAGTATCATTCTAATATCATTTATCTACAAATAGTTATTTTTTTCTTTTTCAGAATATCTTTATATTGGCTTACTGAAATACATAAAATTAGATGAATCTAACAGTCTTTCTATATAAAGAATATAAGCTTGGAAACCACATGGGGCTGGGCAGTATCTATTCTATAGGGTAGCAATGCACTCATAATGATGTTGTTGTTGTTGTTGTTGATTGATTACCTGCCTTTGAGTTGAGCACAACTCATATCAACCTACAAGCAAAAGGCCTGAAGCCTCTTTACAACTCTCAACATTTATCAAAATTCATGGAGTTTCCAGAGGCATGTTGTTTAGGAAGTGGATGCCATTCCTGCTGTCAAACCAGACATAGAACGCTATTGGTTGAATTGCCTGTGATGTATAGTGACCCTATGCACAGCAACTCTAAGCCCTTCCCTGCCCGGAGCCAGTCTCACTAATTCTGCCACACCAACCCTCATTGACCCAGTTACTGTATCAATCCATCTCAACCTCGGTCTTCCTCTCACAAGCTGTCCGTCCACCTTTTCGAGCATGATGTCCTTCTCCAAGGATCAATCTCTCTTGGCCATGTGCCCAAAGTAAGTGAGGTGAAGCATCAAAATCCTAGCTTCCAAGGAGAGACTTGGTTTCACCCTCTCCAAGACAGACTGATGTTTTCTTAGCAGTCTATGGTATGTTCAAGACTCTTCTCCAGCACCACAAGTTGAAAGCATCTTTTCTTCTTCTGTCATCCTTAATCACTGTCTAACTCTCCAAAGCATAACAAGTAATTGAGAAGACCACTGCCTGGATTAGGCACACCTTTGTGTCTAGACTGACATCGTTGCTCTTCAGCACTCTGGAGATGTCCACGGCAGCAGATTTTCCCAGTGCAATTTGTCCTTTGATTTCCTGACTGCTGGTGTTGATTAAAGAAGTCCTTGATAGAAGATTTCCCCAATATGACATATTTTTTTACTGTTTGTCTGCTATTACCATAGATGTTGATTTTGTGTACAAGTAAAATTAAATCCTTGACAGTTGGCATTTTTTTCCATTTGTTTCCTCAATTTTGAAGTTTAATTTGTAGTTAAGCTCATAGTCTTTGGTCTTCAGTAAATATTTCAAGTCTTCTTCACTTTTCACAAGCAAGACTTTGTCATCTACCCAAGGTACATAGTTGATGAGCATTCTTCCATTACTGCGTTCTTCCTCATATAGGACAGTTTGTCACATTATTTGTTCAATTGACTAGGTTTACAGAAAGGATACAACCGTTGTTTAATACCTACTTTTATTTTAAATCAGGCATTATCTCTCTGCTGTTTTAAGGACTACTTCTTGGTCTATGTATAGTTTTCACATAAACACAATTAAATGTTCCGGAATTACCCTTCATCTCAATTTTATGCATAATTTATTACACTCTGTGCAATATGATGCCTTTGAGTAGTCAATAAAATATTAGCAAATAACATTCTAGCATTCTGCATTTTTCAGCCAAGATCTCTCTGATGTTAGCAATTACACCTCTTATTCCCACAGTTTTGTATTGATAGACTTGTTCCAGGCATGTTAAAATTATTTTTCAGCAAGATTTTGCTTGGGTAATAGTCATGATATTGTTTAATAATTTCCTAATCCTGTCGGATCACCCTTGTTTTTGCATTTGTAGGCTTTTGTTTTATTTGCTTTGGTGTTTTTGTTTTGTTTTGTTTAAATTTGATTTTTGAGTTTTATACATGAGAACAAATATAGGTGTCTTCTAAACCATTGCTCAGATGGCTGTCTTTCAAATTTATTGACATACACTAACCTGGAGCATGTCCAAACGGCATGTTTGGTAAATAAATTGAACTGGCGTTTTATCAATTTTTGGAAACTTACATAATTTCCAGTGCCTTCAATGCAGTGTTGAGTACCATTTGAGCAATTATTAGCATTGGTTCTTGATCATATGTTACTTCTTGTAATGGTTCAACATCAGCCAATTCGTTACTTTATATAGGTCTGGTTGTTATTTTATATATGTATGAGAATAATTTTGTTTTATAGAATATATCATGGCATAAAAAATTATGGGAACACTGTTGTTGTTTTGTTATGTGCCGTTGAGTCACTTGCAACTCATAGCGACCTTATGTACAACAGCCCTAAACTCTGCTCTGTCCTGTGCCAATCTCACTGTCTCTGACACACCCAACCCGGATACCCCAGTCACTAAATCAATACACCTCACAGAGGGTCTTCCCCTCCTAATTATAATAAATAAGGAATATTATTCAATGAATTTTATCTTCAAATGGACTTTGATTTTAAATGTTTCACCATAAAACTCTTAAATATTATTTGATTATATTCTTTCTTTCCATCTTCTCATTTTAATCCCCTTTAAGTATAATATAAAGTGGTTTTTTATTTCGTTTTATTGATTTACATTGATCTTTCTTCCTGAAGTTCATCCTCTGTATGTAGATGATAAAGTGTTACAGTTAAGAGAGGAGGTAGAGAATGCTTCCATTTAATTAGAAATATTTTTAATTTTCTCTCTCTTCAGTGTATCTATTTTGGTTGTTAATTTGCTTTCTGGGTACACTACTCTAGATTGACAGCTAGGTGTTATTGCTCTTGATCTATTTTCTATTCTCCTGTTGACAATTCTGTCATGATTATTTGTTAATTATTTTGGTATATGAATAATTTCTTATGCATTTTTATCTGTTTTTGAGATATTCTCTCTTGGATATTAGGTAATTTACCTGTTTATGAATATCTACATATTTTTTCTTTTGAGATATTATAAAAAACTCATTTATTTGGATTTATATCATTATATATTGCTTTTTCTCCATTATTTTTTTTTTCACATGTGAACTGTAAAAAATAGTTATTCAAACAGAATCCTCCACATCTCTTGGTTTCTTGATCTCTACTTAATAATACTTGATATTTCTACATTTTTTCTGTTTTACAACTCTTTTCAAAATTACTTTCTTTTCATGAACTATATCATTTTTTAATCATAAAAATAATCTTAAAAATAATTTTTAATATATTTTCCAATCCATATGGTCCTTTCAGGCATCTTGAATTATGGTTTCAATCTTTTTTTAATTCAATATCTTATTTATTTAAGTATTACACATATAATTATTTACTATTTCAACTGATAATTATTATTTTTGATAGCCTTGATTGATGTTTTCTTTCTCTCTTACATAATGACTTTTCTTATTGCAATTGGTGATATTTGTTCTGGCAAAGAAATTACTTAAAATCAAAACCAGTTATTTAAAGAGCAATCAGTTGGCCTAGTGGAGAGAAAGTGATGCTACCAACCCAAAGGTGGGTGACTTCTAACCCACGGCCCTCAGGCCTGTTTTTCATTGTTTTTGTTCAAACATTCTTCTAGGTGGTATTGCCCTGGTGTGTCCACCTGCCAAACAGAGGTAACTTGTGGTGGCTGTGAAGCTGAACACTATGACACTGATGTGTCACACACGTTAATGGTAACCAATGGAGGACAGTGTTTTGGATTAAAACAAGCTTGGAAGCAGGAGTGGCATCCAATTCCATACTAGCTTGCCTCCAGAAACCCTATGAAGCTGGAGAAAGGATGAAAGTCACACAAGTGTTGAGGACTTTCGTTCATAGGGTTACTATGGCACTTAACAACAACAACAACACAACATGATGATATAAACTAGTTAATGTAGTTTATCTAAAGACTTTCTGAGGCTTTACTAGACAGGACAAGGCAGACTTGTCTCTATTTATGGGTTGGCTTTAAGTATGCCTCACATGTTTTCATGTTCCAGCATAAGGTTGAAGGAATATTCCCCTCAAGGACAGGAAAGCCTGATGGTTCTGGATGGTAGCAAAAGAGAGGAAAAGTCAATTCCCTTCAACATATGTAAAAGATCTGTTTTAATGTAGACATATGTCATGTTCTCCTATATTCTTGTAGTGCTATGACTCATATAACTACAAGCAGTATCAGTAGAATGGAAATATAAAGTACTTCCAGAGAACAAGTCACTAAGAAGTATGATTTTTTTTTAAATGATAATTGCTATCACATGCAAGCAAGATTCTGCTGAAAATTATCCAAAAAGGTTTGGAACAATATGTCAATAGAGAACTGCCAGATGTACAGGCTGGATTTAGAAGAGGTCGTGGTACGAGGGATATTATAGCTAATGTCAGATGGATCTTAGCAGAAAGCAAAGAATACCAGAAGAATGTCTATCTGTGCTTCATTGACTATGCAAAGGCTTTTGACTGTGTGGATCACAACAAGCTGTGGCAGACTCTGAGAAGAATGGGAATCCCAGAACATGTGATTGTGCTAATGCGAAACTTATACTCGGACCAAGAGACAGTTGTCAGAACAGAGCAAGGAGACACTACTTGGTTCAAAATCAAGAAGGGGGTTCATCAGGGATGTATTCTGTCTCCATACCTTTTCAATCTGTATGCAGAACAGATCATCCGAGACGCTGGGCTATACGAAGAGGAATGTGGCATCAGGATTGGTGGAAGATTCATCAACAACCTGCGTTATGCTGAAACTGAGGAGGACCTGAGGCGCTTGCTGCAGAAGATCAAGGACTACAGCCTCCTATATGGACTGAAGCTAAAAGTCAAGAAAACAAAGATTCTAACCACTGGACCAATTGGCAGCATCAGCATAGATGGTGAAGAGATTGAGATCATTAACAGTTTTAATTTACTTGGCTCCACAGTCAATGCTCTTGGTAACAGCAGCCAGGAAATCAGGAGACGAATTGCATTGGGAAAGTCGGCTGTGAGGGACCTCAAGAGTACTGAATGATGTCAAGCTGAAGACTAAGGTGTGCCTGATCTGGGCTATAGTCTTCGTAATTATGTGCTATGCATCAGAGAGTTGGACAGTGAATAGGGCTGATAGAAAGAGGATTGATGCCTTTGAGCTGCGGTGCTGGAGAAGAGTGTTGAATATACCATGGACTGCTAGGAGAACAAACAGGTTTGTCCTGGAGAGGGTGAATCCAGAGTGTTCCCTTGAGTCAAGGATTCTGAAGCTTTGTCTGACATATTTTGGGCATGTTGCAAGGAGGGACTGATCCTTGGAGAGGGCCATCATGTTTGGCAGAGTGGAGGGAAGGCGCAGGAGAGGAAGATCCCCGAGGAGATGGAACGATTCTGTGAGTGGAGTTGTGGGAATAAGTGCATTTGAGATGGCTAGGTTGGCACAGGATAGAACAGCATTTTGAGCTCTTGTACATAGGGTCTCTATGAGTTGCAAGCGACTCGATGGCAAATAACAACAACAACAACAATGCAGCAATTTGTGCTATGTAAATATGACTCTCTTGCTGTTGATATGTTGTTAGGTACCATATAGTTGAGCACTACTTATGATGACTATATGAACATGAGACCTGAAACCTGTCCTATCCTTTGTCACTTTTATTACCTCTTATATACTGGAGTCTATTGCTCCTGTCCCTATGCCAGTCCATCTCATTGTAGATCTTCCTCTCTTCTACTGACCTTTCACATCTCCAAGCATGATATCCCTTTCCAAGGAATAGCCTTTCCTAACAACATATACAAAATATGAGAGACAAAACTTCACTATTCTTGCTCTTAGGAACACTCTGGCTAAATCTCCTCCAGGACATATCTGTTCTTTTGTCAGTCACCGGGATTTTCAGTACTCTGCTCCAAGATCATACTCAAAGGTATCAATTCTTCCTCTGTCATCCCAATTCATTGCTCAGGTCTCAGATGCATAGTAAACAATTGAAAAGACCATGGCCTAATCAAGCACACCTTAGACTTCAAACAAACGGCAGCGGTCTTAAAATTTCCATGTGGGGGGTAAAAAAAAAATCTCTACAACCACCAGATAGATCTGTTATAAGAAACTGGTTATTCAATAAAAAACAAAATGTAAAGGAATTATGTATTTCTAGAAATATTCATATTGCAGTTTTCCTCAAATTTAAGTACTATCTATGCCCAAATTTTAATGAGATTTTAAGCAGCTTTTTATAATTTCTTTGCATGGCTTTTTTGTGACAAAGGATATTAAACAAATAGTTTACTAGAGATTTCAACACGTACCATGATTTGGCCTGCTAATTACCATTACAGGAGTAGAAGTGTTGAAATATCATGGAAGTGTTATTTATAAAGAATTTAAATTTCTTCAGAGAAAATGTATTTACTATTAACTACCTTTGTGATATATATACATATATATATAATGAGAAGCATAAATCATATCATAATTCAGATTATCATCAATTTATGTTCCTTTCATCTGGATTTAAACATGTGTATTTGTGTGTCTGTGATGTGCCAATCATGGCAATGGGCACCCATGGTGGACAGTGTTGGCTGGAGCTTCCCGACTAAATCAAGCCTAGAAGCAGGAGCGGCATCCACTTCCGAAATGGCTTGCCTCCAGAAACTTATGTACGAACAGTGCTCAGGCTGTTCGTTCATAGGGTTGCTATGAGTCATCTACGACTCGACGGCATCAAACAACAACAACAACATTTGTGTGTCTTTGCCAGTTTAATTGAAATATTTATAGGTGAGCATAAAAGTTTAATCCTTTAAATATTACCAGTACAATAATGTGTGCCTCATTGTTCTTAATATTTTATGAATATTAAATTAATAAATTCTGCTGAATAAATGTACGACCTGAAAATATATGAAGGCAAACATGTTGCTCTAGGAAACCTGCTCTATCTCCCAAATATTCGATGTAGTAGCTATCTAACTTATTATTTTAAAAATTACCACTTAACTAGATGACTTTAACCAAAGAAAATTGTTTTTTCATAGTTTAAGAGGCTAAGAGTCTGCATTCAAGTGCTGGTTCCAGGGGAAGACTCTACTTCTGTCAGTTATGGAAGAAGGTTCCTTATCCCATTTCAGTATCTATAGGCACAGAATTCCTTAAAATCTCAAAATGTCTTGACATCAATCATGTCTGGATTCTAGAAGACTTTGCATCTCCTAGACTCATGAACTCTGAGTTCACAATTTGAGCTCCACTCAGGCTCTCATCTTTCCTTCTAGTATTGTGGTTCCTCTAATCTGGACTCACTTATCTACAATCTGTCTTTATTTTTATATTTTATCTCTTTTAAGAGATTGAAGACATACAATCCTATAAAATGCACACTTTCTGATCCTGTTTAGATGCTGTTGCGTCAAGTACAGCCCACTGCAACCCTATGAACAAAAGATCTGATCCCTGATCTATCCTGTGCCATTCTCACACTTCCTTACACGGTAGAACCTGTTGTGGTAGTCACCCTGACAATCTATCTAGTTAAGGATCTTCCTCTCCTTTGCTGTCCTTCTTCATTTATGAGCATCATGTTCCACTCCAGGGAATAGCACCTGCTAGTAATATGACTGAAGTATGTAAGTGGATGTCTCATTTTCTTTACCTCAATAGAGGACACTGGCTGATCTTCTTGAAGACATATTTGTTCTTTTAGCAAACCTTGGGATGTCTAACACCATAGCTTACAGGCATCAATCCTTCCGTGTCATTTTTATTCATTGTCCAATTATCAGAGGTATAGCAAGTGGTTGGATAGAACACGACCTAAATCAGACACACCTTAATCCTCAAACTGATATCATGACTTCTCAATTAATTGGAGAGGTCTCTTACTATAGACTTTCCCCACACAATACATCTCCTGATTTCCTGACTGCTGGTACCAAAGGTATTAATTATGTATCCAAGTAAGATGAAGTTATTGACAGTTTCAATCTTTTGTCCAACTACCACTCCAGTGGTAAGAATTGTTTGGTGGGTTTTTTTGTTTGGGTTTTTGTTGTTGTTGTTGTTTTGTTTTGTTTTATTTTGTTTTTAGCCTTGAGGTTCAATCCATCTTGGAGGCTGTATTCCTTGATCTTCTGCAACAAGTGTTTCAAGTATTTCGCACTTTCAGCAAGTAAGGTTATGTCATCTGCATAACACAGGTTATTGATGATTCTCCCTCCAATCCTGATATCACATTCATTTTCAAAGAGTGGAGCTTCTTTGATAATTGTTCAACATACAGATTGTATATTTATAGAGAAATAATACAGCCCTGACACACTCCGTTCTTCATTTTAAACCACACAGTGTTCCCTTTTTTCTGGGATTCCCATTCTTCTCAGAGTTAGCCACAGATTACTGTGGTTCACACAGTCAAACACCTTTGCATAGTCAATGAAACAGAGATAAACACTCCTCTGGTACTCTCTGCTTTCAGCCAATATCCATCTGATATTAGCTATAATATCCCAGTACCACAGCCTCTTCTAAACCCAGCCTGCACATCTGGCAGTTCTCTGTTGATGTACTGTTACAGTTAGTCATTTTTGGATTATTTTCAGCAAAATCTTGCTTTCATATGGTTTTACAGATGTTGTTTGATAATTTCCACATTCTATCGGGTAACTTTGCTTTAGAATGTGAATAAATGTAAATCTCTTCCAGTGAGTTGGCCAGGTGGTTGTCCTCCAAATTTCTGTTTAACATCAATTCTTGGGGGTCTTGTTTTTTGCCAAGTCTTTCAGAATAGCTTGCACTTCCTTCTTCACTACACCATAGATTGCTTCATGAAATTCTTCTGTGTTAGCCAATTCCTTTTGGTACAATGACTTTGTATACCCTTTCCATCTTCTTTTATTGCTTCATGGATCAGTGGGATAGTGAACACTGAATTGTGGGATAGTCACTCTTGTCCAGTACCTTCTTCCAAGGCATCAATTCTTCTGTCATCTTAATTCACTGTCGAGGTCTCAATAGCATAGCAAGTGACTGAAAAGATCATAGCCTGAGTTAGGTGTACTTTAGTCTTCAAACTCATATCATTGTTGTTGCTAGGTGCCATCTAGTTGTGTACAGACCATAGTGATTCTATGAACAGTAAGTCTGAACACTGTCCTGTCCTGTGCCATCCTTACACTTGCTTGCACCTTAGAAACCATTGGAGCTGTAAAAGGGGTTGTTACAATGTAAAAAAGAAAGAGTCTGACCTCTATCGACATCAGAAAGTGGAAATTTTTGCATCCATAACATCCATGGTAACATCATAAAACTTCAAGGTCTGACGTGCCAACCCACATGCTCCTGAATCAATTTCTACCAGTTATTGGGTTCAATGTTCATTGCAACTTGATTCACAGACTTTACTCACAGTTGTGGAGTTTATTATGAAAACAAGGAATGTGGGAAACAAAGAATATCACACAGACCAAGTCCAGTTTTAGGCCAGAATTCCAATAAAGATTAACAAGGCACAATTTCTCAATCAGTGAAAGTCTGGATTCAGTTCAGCTGTACAAATAAACCTCAAATTTCCTCAATTGTCCAGCAAACTTTACCTCACAGCAGTTACAAAACAGCATTTCCTTCAAGCATCTATCAAGCAAAAGTGTGGCTCCATCCTTAAGATTTCTCTGGTAATACCTTGCTACAGTTACTTCATATCAATGCCACAATCTCTTCATCCTCTCTACCCCATGGTCTCTTGGAGTGTTTTCAGAATCCTGAACTGTAGAGAGCTCTTATATTGGTCCCACAGCTGTTGATTATTTGCAAGACTATGTACCTGCAGTTAAAGCAGGCGGAGACCTCAATGAGAGTTAACACAATGGCTCAAAAACCAAATTGTCAGGGAATCTGAAACCATATAGCAATCACTGTGTCAATCCACCTGGCTGAGAATCTTCCTCTCTTTTGCCAAACCTCCACCTTCACAAGTGTTATATTCCTCTCTAAGACATAGCTCCATTTTGCAACACACCAAAGTGTTCAACATCTTTGCCTCCAAGGAACAATCTGCCTGCACTTTCTTCAAGACATATTTATTTGTTCTTTTAGCAATCCATGAGTTACTGAGTACTCTCCTGCAAAAGCATAGCTTGAAGCCAACAATGCTTCTGTCATTCTTATTCATTGTCCAGCTCTCAAATACTTAGGAACTGATTGGAAAGACTATAGCCTAAATCAAGTGCATCTTAATCTTCAAGCTGACATAATTTCTTCTCAGTAATTTGGTCAACACTCTTGGCATCAGTAGCCAGGAAATAAAAAAAACGTATTGCTATGGGAAAGTCAGCTGTTAGGGACCTCTCGAGGGTACTGAAGAGCAATGGTGTCACGCTGGAGACTAAGGTGTGTCTGATACACGTTATGGTCTTTGCAATCACTTGTTATGCATCCGAGAGTTGGACAATGACTGGGGAGGATAGAAGGAGAATTGATGCCTTTGAACTGTGGTGCTGGAGAAGAGTGTTGAATGTACCATGGACTGCCAAGAAAACAAACAGATTTATCCTCGAAGGGGGTTAAACAGGGCTGCCCCTTGGAGGCAAGGATTCTGGGGCTTCGTCTGACATACTTCGGACATGTTGTAAGGAGGGACAGGTCCTTGGAGAGGGACATCATGCTTGGGAGGATGGAGGGACAGCGCAGGAGGGGAAGACCCTCTATGAGGTGGATTGATTCAGTGACTGGGGTAATCAGGATGGGTGTGTCAGAGGCAGTGCAATTGGCACAGGATAGAGCAGGGTTTAGGGCTGTTGTACATAGGGTCACTATGAATCACAAGCGACTTGACAGCACATAACAACAACAACAATTTGGAGAAGTCTGTGACTATAGACTTTCCTAGTGAAATATGTGTCCTGATTTCCTGACTGTTGGTACCAAGAGTGTTGATTGGAGATCCAAGTAAGATGACAGTGTTTAATACTTTCAAACTTTTCTATATCTATAATGATGTTCCCTATTGTTCTACTGGTAAGAACTTTTGTTTTCTTAATGTTGAGATGCAATTCATATTGAAGACTGAATTTTTTAAATTCTGCTACAAGTGCTTCAAATTCCTCCTTACTTTCAGCAAGGATAGGTTATTGATGAATCTGTGATTTTTGAGGCCACAATTTTCTTCATAGATTTAAGCTTTTTAAATAATTTCCTCAGAGAGGATATCATTGATCTTTAGTAACTTGGAGAGGTCCTAAACTTCAAATTTACCCAGTGCAATACATCTGATCTTCTGACTGCTTGTACCAAAGATACTGACTATGGACCCAAATAGATTATTTGACAGTTTCAGTCTTTTCTCCATCAATAAAGATGTTACTTATTTACCTAGTGGTGAGAATTTTTTGTTTTATACAGGTTGAGAGGTAATCCAAATTGAATATTATAGTCTGATTTTCTGCACCAGGTGCTGTATGCCCCCTCACTTTCAGCAAGCAAGTTTGTGTCATCTCCATAACATCGTTTGTTGATGAGTCATCCTCTTTTCCTGGTGCTACATTCTTTTTTCCTAGAGTTAAGTTTCTCAATTTGCTCAGAACATACCCAGACACACACCTTACTTTATTTTAAACTATGTAGTGTTCCCTTGATCTGTCAGTACAGTAGCCTCTTGATTGACATGTACATGAGTACATTTAAGTGTCCTGTAATGCCCATTCTCCTAAATGCTAGTCATAATTTGTTATGATACACACAGTGTAATATCTTTATGTAGTCAATAAAGCACACATAAACATTCTTCTAATATTTTCTGCTTTCAGCTATAATCCATCTGACAGCAGCAGTGAAATCCCTGGTGAAGCAACTGCTTCTAAACCCAGCTTTAACTAGTCTACCATTTCTCTGTCTATGAACTGATCTAGTTGTTTTTGGAATGATCTTTAGCAATAGTTTGCTTCTATGTGATATTAATAATATTGTTCAATGATTTCCACATTCTGTTTAATAATCTTTCTTGAATCACTTTTCATAGATAAAAAGATAATTTCAGGATCCTGGTAGCCTAGTGATAAGAAGCTGTCCTGAAATTCCAAAGGCATGTATTTGGAATCCACCAGCTGTCCTGCAAAAAAAAGGATGGGAAAGTTGCTTAAACCCTCCTCACTTTCTGCAAGCAAAGTCATCTGCATAACTCAGTTTTGTTAAGGATTCTTCCTCCATTTCTGATACTACATTCTTCTTCCTAAAATTCTACTTCTCAAACAATCTACTCAGTATACAGATTAAATAAGTATGATGAGAGGAGATAGCCCTAATGCAAGCCTTTCTTGATTTTAAACCATCCAATGTTCCTTAATCTGTTCAACCATAATTTCTCTAGGTCTTGGTATATGTTTTACATGAGTACAATTAACTCTTCTGGGATTCCCATTCTTTTCTATGTTTGCCATAATTTTTTATGGCCCACCCTTTCAAATGCCTTTGTATAGTTAATAAAACACAAATGTATATCCTGTTTTCATCACTGTTTTCAGTCAATATTCATCTGACATCAGCATTGATGACCCTGGTGCTATTGCCCTTTCTGGATTAACCTTGATTTCTGGCAGTACTGTCAACGTTCTGTTCTAGCCATTTCTTGTAATCTTCAGCAACATTTTACTTGCATGTAACAATAGTGATACTATTTGATATTTTTTGCACTGGGAAAGTTGCTGTCAGGGACCTCTCCAGAGTACTGAGGAGTAACAATGTCAGTCTGGAGACTAAGGTGTACCTGATCCAATCCATTCCATGGTCTTTATAATTACTTGCTATACATCAGAAAACTAGACAATGACTAGATGTGATAGAAGGAGAATTGATGCCTTTGAGCTGTAGTGCTGGAGAAGAGCATTGAATGTGCCATGGAGACCTAGGAGTATAAACGAATTAGTCCTGGAGAAGTAAAATCAGGCTACTCCTTGAAGGCAAGGACTCTGAAGCTCCATTTGACATATTTTGGGCATGTTGCCAGAAGGGACCAGTCACTGGAGAGGGACGTCATGCTTGAGATGGTGGAGGGACAGTGCAAGAGAGTAAGACCCTTGATGAGATGGATTGACTCAGTGACTGGGGTAAAGGGGGTAGATGTATCAGAGATAATAAGATTGGCTCAAGATAGAGATGGATTCAGAGCTGTTATCCACACATAAGGTCACTAGAAGTCAGAAGCAACTGGATAGCATATAACAACAACAACAACAACAATGAAGGAAGGAGAGTGCAAGAGTGGAAGATCCTGGGTGACATCAATTGGTTCAGCGACTGATGTAATGATGGTAGGTGTGTTGGAGACAATGAAATTGGCTCAAGAAAGAGTGAGGTTCAGACCTGTTGATTATAAGGTTGCTATGAGTCATAATATGGATAGAAGCTCACCATCAAGAAAATAAAGTTTCTTACCCATGGGTCAATTGGCAGCATCATGATGGATGATGAAGAGATTGAGATTGTTGACAACTTCTGTTTGCCTGGTTCTACAGTCAACACTCTTGGTACCAGAAGCCAGGAAATTAAAATACATTGGAAAAGCCCTCTGTCATAGACCTCTTCAAGGTACTGAGGAGCAACAATGTCATTCTGGAGACTAAGGTGCACCTAATACAGGCCATGGTCTTTGCAGTTACTTGGATGCATCAGAGAGCTGGACAATGACTACAGATGATAGAAGGAGAATTGATGTCTTTGAACTTTGGTGCTGGATAAGAATATTGAATATACCATGGACTGCTGGGAGAGCAAACAAGTTTGTTCTGGAGAGGGGGAAGCCAGACTACTCCTTGGAAGCAAGGATTCTGAAACTTCCTCTGACATACTTTGGACATGTTGCAAGGCAGGATCAGTCTTTGGAGAGGCACATCATGCTTGGGAGGGTGGAGGGACAGTGCATGAGAGGAAGATGAGATGTTTGATTCTACGACTGGGATAATGGGTGTTGGAGACAATAAGATTGGCAAGAGTTAGGCCAGGGTTTAAGGCTGTTGTACATAGGGTCATTATGAGGCTCAGACGACTCGACAGCACATAACAACAAAAACATAAGTCATAAGCGACTTGAGAACATGTAATAACAACAATAGGAATAAAGGAACAGTTTTAAGCTGCAATGAAGGCATTGGCAAAAAATAAGCCCCCAGGAATAGATGGGATACCAGTCGATATGTTTCAACTAACAGATGCAACTCAGGATGTGCTCACCATTCTGCAATAAGAAATGTAGGAAACAGTTGCCTGGCATTTTGATTCAAATGATCAATATTTTTTTCCCATCTACAAAAAAGGTGCTCCAAGGCAATGTGGAATATATATGTATTACATAATTGTTATTGTTGTTGTTAAGTGCCATCAAGTAGTAGATGACTCATAGCGACACTATGGACAAAGGACCCGAACACTTGTATAACTTACATTGTTCTTTCACGTTTGTACAACTTCCAGTGACAAACTATTACAGAAGTGGCTGTCACTCCTGTTTCCAAGCTTATTTTAATAGGGGAGCTCTACCAAACACTTTCCACCATGGATAACCATTATCACATTTGGCACATCAGTGTCATAGTGTTTCGCATCACAGCAACCACGAGTTGCCTCTGTGCAGTAAATACACAGACCAGTGCTTTGCCACTTAGAAGAATTTTTGACCAAAACCAATTAAAACCAGGCCTGAGAGCTGCAGATTTAAAATCACCCACCTTTGCCTTGGTGGCATAACTTTCTATACACAAGCCCACAGAGCTCTCTTGTTGTTGTTATTATTATTATTATTATTAAGTTCTGTCCAGTTGTAGACAACTCATTGTGACCCTATGAATGAAAGACCTGAACATTAGTAATTAAATTACATCATTATTATAATAAATAAATAATTTCTATTAATACAAGAAAACTAGTCTCTATCTTTTTCTATTAGAGGTTTTACTTTAGAAAATACATGATTTAAAATTATTTGTTTGATTCATTTAAAAAATACATAAATCTTTTAAAAATATTGTATATGCTTTCGTGAATTTTACAACTCATTAGTATTTTCTCAAGAACTTGAAAGTCCATCTTTGAAAGAAAATCACCATAAAAGGAAAAGCTCCAATCTCCTAATTTCTGTAGGATGAAATAGTTTAACTATTCCATATTCTCTGCTAGAAGCAGCCAGGATATCTCAATCATAATTAACTAACAAATACAAATAAGCAAAGTTTATTTTCCTTTATATTAAAAGAATTATCAAATATCTTATATAGGTATTATTATAGTTATGTGTCATCAAGTCGAGTACAACTCATAACGATCCCATGTACAAAAGATCGGAACTCAGTCCTGTCCTGTACCATCTCACACTTCCTAACACGCAAGAGCCCATTGCAGCAGTCACCTTAAAAATCCACCTGATTGAGGGCCTTCCTCTCCTTTTCTGACCCTCTACCCTTCCCAGCATCATGTCCCTCTCCAAGGATTAGCACCTGCTAGCAATATGTCCAAACTATGTTAGGCAAAGTCTCATCATTCTTGCCTCCAACGAGCACTCCAGTTGCATCATCTCCAAGAGATTTCTATTCATTCTCTTGGACATCCATGGGATGTCCAGAGCTCTTCTCCAACAATACAGCTCAAAGGTGCCAATCCTTTTTCTGTCATTTTTATTCATTGTCCAGTCTCAGATGTATATAATCAGTAATCAGAAAGACTATGACCTGAAATCAGACTCACCTTAGTCTTCAAACTGACATCCCTCCTCCTTCTCTTTCTTCTCCTCCTCCTCCTCCTAACTCATCACTAATAAGGAGACACATTATACTAAGAAAATCTACAGGCAGGGATCTTTCAACATTATTGTAGAGTAGTAAGGTCTGTTTGTAGACTAAGGCGTGCTTGATTTTGGCCATAGTGAAATACCAGACTAAAATCCTACTAGAATTTAAAAAAAATATAATGTTTTTATTATAGGCAAATAAAGCTTTCACAAAAAGGAAAAAATACACTTATTCAGGTAGAACATTTAAATGTACCTAAACTATGGAGAACATGAGTAGTTTTTCAAATCAAACTGACAAGTACCATGGGAAGCATAGCAAAATTTACAAAGAGTTGGTTAAACTGAAAATTTAAACATTTTCTTAACATCAGCAAACCTATTTGTTACCTTTTTGCTTTGCTGCACTCTGAGAATTGTTTAAAAAGATATTCTTCCACATGCTAATTTCCTGCCATCACTGCAGTAGACTGTTCCCTTTATGTTAAGGTAACAAATTTAGTCCCTGTTTTAGTCACAAATTTTCAAAAGGGTCAGCAAAAATTGAATGGAAAAACTCAGTGTTTGAAAAAGAAGTCTAATTTTGGGTAATCAGAAAATCAGGACTGAGATGTGGTTTTAATTGGTGTTTACTTCAGCCTAGTTACAGAGTTAAGTGGTAGTTATAGGTTCTATTTTAACATTTTCAATTGTAATCCTACTCTTAACCCTGAGGAGATGTGTTTGAGAAAGGCCTTCTTTTAGACCAATCTGAGTAAACATTTCAAACAGTCATTTTAAACAAACAATTCTTCACCTACATCAGAAATCCTGACCCTCATTCTCTTTGTTTTATAGAAAATTAGAAGGTTGTAGGTTATATTTCAGTTCCAGTTAAATGTAATTTTTAATTCCGGTTAGGAAGTTACCCTATTTCAGTTATACCATTACTTCTGTTTTTATAATTCATATAGAAACTCAAATACAAAAAGATTTTTCTGGCTAAGGCCAACTTTTTTAAAGAAAACAAAACCAAAAACAACTTTCTTAAATGAGGTACTCCTCTAGTGCAAGTAAGGGGTGCTTTTAGCAGTCACGTGCCAATAAGAAAGGCAGATTGCAATATTCAAAGCACTTTGTTAAATTGTGTATCTGGTAGAAGCAAAATATTCTTTTAAAAACTACTTCTCTCACTACTCTAAAGGGCCCCTTTGGCAGTAGGAAACACGTAGACTATTATGGAGATTGATTTTGGAATTCAGATGCACTCTTATTGATTGTGCTTGGCTGTACATGTACATATCC
>NW_006399850.1:11169583-11202421 GCF_000299155.1 Elephantulus edwardii
TCACACACACACACACACACACACACACACACACACACACACACACGAGAAAAATACACTTACAAAAGGCAAATGCTAGTTAAGGAAAGATAGATATCCCTTCCTGGTAAACAGACAGTGAAAAGTAATCTGCATGTCTGTCTATAGAGAAGTTGAAACATTATCTGAGGCTAAAACAAATGTTAATTAGAAAGGTCATTTAGTTTTGCAGGCTGGAAAAGCAGGATGCCAGTATATAGACCTAAACCTGTGTTATCTTTTAAGTAATGCTGAAATTATTAATGTTAACCTATGATTCTCCCTTCATCTACAATCTCACTTTCCATGTCTCTCTACTCCAAAACCAAGAACTGATGACCTGGCGTTGATTCGGAATCATAGGATTCAGGAGAACTACCTCTTAGTGTTTCCAAGGCTATAAATCTTTACAGATATAGCAGACTGCTCTGGTAAATATTTATAGCCTTTATAACCTAAATAAATTTTATATCTGCATGAAGAATGTGGTAATTGCCCCCAGGTCTGATAACTCCTTGAGAAACCTGATAACATCTAAGGTGACCAGAGCAGAAACCAAGCAATGGATTCTGATAAGGCCCTGGGCCTGATGACAAAAGTCCAAACCCAAGTTAATTAACAGCCCCAAATTCTGAGAAAAATACCATCCTTACTAGTCCTCCCTAAAACTCTTGTGAAAAGAAACTGTCCTTGACAGCCCACCCACTGTTTTGACCTTCTCTGCTCCTGGTCACTTGGCCCTCATTTCTTGGGACTTGCTTCTTTCTTTCTCTCCCGTGCCCTCAACTCTTTTTCTAACAACATCTTTCTCTTTTGGAGAAATGGATGGATTCTAAACAGCAGCTTTTATGTTAGAAGCCAAGAATTTAAAGATTATGCTCCTAGAATCAGAAGAAAAAAAAGTATAGAATCTTTTTTTAATGACCAAACACAGTTACTACAATCCCTTTAGTTTGTAGATTTGAGCTCCCAGCCCTTTCCCTCAGGGCAATGCCTAGAGAATTTTATTTATATTCCCTCAGTTGTCTGCTAGTTCTGACAGATGCAAAGTCCAAAGTCATCACACATTCCATCAGTTAGCATCTCCCAGTGAAAACTCCAATGCATTTGTATTCAGTGATTCTTGGACCCTTTCTGGAAGACTGTTACACATGTCCTGGAGCTGTGTTTTTTTGTGTGTTTTGGGTTTTAAATAATTTTTTATTTAATATTGGTTTACTTACAAAGTACATATATATTGTATTTCACACTATCCTTCGTTCACATCATATTTCATACAATGATTCTGACATTATATTTTATAAAATCAATCAACATTGAATTATGCCAACCATTGCCCTGTCTTTCCAGATCCCGACCAGATCTTTCCCATTCCCATTCCTTTGACCCACTCTTCCATCTAGGCATTAAATTGTGAGGCCCTCTGATTTCTCCTCCCCACTCTCACCCCTGTGTTGCTACCCTCCCCCTCTTGTATCATTATAAAATTTTACTAGTTATCATTCTATTTCTACAACACCCTCATTTGTCCTCATGGGACTAAGTTAGTTCACTCAGCTTTTAAATGCTGCATCAGGGAATGTACCAAAATTTCTCAGTCCATTTGATTGTAGTTGTACATCTGTGATGTTTCCATGTTATTGTGATGGTAAATACATTGCTATGAACATTTCTATACAAATCTCTGTTTGTGTCTTAGTTCTAGTTTTCTCAGGGTATCATCCAAGCAGTGGAATAGCTGGATCATATGGAATTTCTATGTTCAGTTTTTTTTAGGAAATGCCAAACTGCCTTCCAGAGTGGTTATACTATTTTACAATACCACCAACAGTGTATGCGATTTCCTACCTCTCCACATCTTCTCCAACATTTATTGCTTGCTATCCTTTTAAATTTTACCACTGCAACTTGGGTGAGATGGTAGCTCATTGTACTTTTGACTTGCATCTCTCTTCTTGACAGTGATTTTGAGCAGTTCTTCATGTGTCAATTGGCCATCTGAATGTCTTCCTAGGTGAAAGGTTTTTCTATGTCCTTTGCCCATATTGTAATTGTGTTATTAGTATTTTTCTTGTAAAGACCCTCTAGGGTTTTGTAAACTTTGTTATGGGACCATTTCCAGTGATTTGTCTGAAGCTGTAAATCACTTGATCAGAAATCGAATATTTTTCTCTTGGAGCAGCTGATGGATTTAAACTCCTTGCATTTGATTTGGCAGCACAACTCCTCACCAACAGACAACTTGAGTTCACTCTGTGCTGTCCCATTGTGAGTAAAAATAATTGTCTTCTTTTTTTTTTAATTTTAAATCAATTATGGTTATATGCATTTAATTTGTGATGTTCTAGTAAGTAAATGAATATCAAACAAGTTTTGGAAGCATGAATATATGTGCAATTTTTCTTTGATCATTATATTCTCTTATGACTGAAGCACTTTACAAGAGCGTGCGTATTTTTTTTTTAAATAATTTAGTTTGTTTATTTTTCATTTCCATGAACATCTACAGAGATTTTGGAATTCCATTCATTCATTGTTGCACCCTTCTCCCCACACAACCCCCCTTCCACCTTCCTCCCCACCTCTGTTTGCTCCTCTCCTTGAAAAGCAAAAGAAAAACTCCCTCATTGGTACACAATCCCCCCACACCACCCCAAACCCCACCCCCCACCCCCAAATATAATCCACTCTGCAACCCTCATTGCATACTCCTACGATAAAAATAATGCCCTAAAATATAATACTTTTAGACTATTCTCTCCCCCATAGACTTCAATGCCCTAAACATATTTCATCCAGTTTTGTCTTCTAACTGATCACCTCACCTGGAAACTTTGTAGATCAAGTGGGAAGTGGTATTGTGACCCAAAGTCACATGACACATGATTCAAATACATCAGCTACTCTGTGGGGGAAAGCTGGGCAATATCTCTTGAGTCAGTTCTGACTCATATGTTACATAACTCCATTTCTGTTTTGCTGCTATTAGGCTTGCATATCAAGGATGACATTTTTCCTAAATGAGATTTCTTCCCTTATGTTTTCTCATCTTCTTGCCTGTAAAGATACAAAACAAAATAAAACCCTAACAGAATTTAGATAATTTTCTAGCATCTTAGTTAGTTGCCCTTCGAGTTGAGTACAACTCATAGCGACCCTATGAACGAAAGATCTGAACCCTGTCCTGTCCTGAGTCATCCTCACACATCCTGACACATAAAAGATCATTGCAGCTGTCATAACATCAGTCCACCTGGTTGGGGGTCTTCCTCTCCTTTGCTGACTCTCCCCGTTCCCAACATAATGTCCCTCTCCCAGGAAGAGCACCTCCTAACAACATGTCCAAAGTATGTGAGGTGAAGCCTCATCAATCTTGCCTCCAAAGATCACTCGGTCTATGGGATGTTCAGTGTTCTTCTCCAACAACACAGCTCAAAGACATCAATTATTTTTCTGTCATCTTTATTCATTGTCCAGGTCTCAGATACATAGCTAGTGTCGGTAAGACTATGGCCTAAATCAGAAGCACATTAGTCTTCAAACTGACATCATTACTACTAAATTATTTAGAAAGGTCCCTAACTGAAGATTTTTACAGTGCAATGTGTCTCTTTATCTCCTGACTGCTGGTAGCAGGATGTTAATTGTGGATCCAAGCAAGATGAAGCTGTTGACAGACAGCTTCCATCTCCTCTCCATTCATCATGACACTGTCTATTGTTCCAGTGGTAGGAATCTTGCTTTTCTTGATGAGACACAATCCATACTGAAGATTGTATTCCTAGATCTTCTGCAACAAGTGCTTCAAGTCCTTCTCACTTTCAGAAAGTAAGGTGTGTCATCTGTATAAAGCAGGTTATTGATGAGTCTCTCTCCAATCTTGATGTCACATTCCTCTTCATAGAGTCCAGCTTCTCAGATAATTTGCTCAGCATATAGATTGAACAAGTATGGAGAGAAAATACAACCCTGGCGCACTCCCTTCCCAATTCTAAATCATGCTGTGCTCCCCTTCTCATGAGCTCAGTCAAGTGCTCTGGGATTGCCATTCTTCTCAATGTCAGCCACAACTTGTCATGATCCACACAGTCAAAAGCCTTTGCATAATGAATAAAGCACAAATAGACATTCTTCTAGTATTCCTAACTTTCAGCCAGTATCTATCTGACATTAGTAATGATAAACCTGGTACCACAGCCTCTTCTAAATCCCACTTGAACTTCTGGCAATTCCCTATCTATGTACTGTTCTAGTCGTTTTTGAATGATCTTAAGCAGTATTTTGCTTGCATGTGATGTCAATTATATCGTTTGATAATTTCCACATTCAGTTGAATCACCCTGCTTGGGAACGAGAAAAAATATGGACCTCTTTTGATCCACTGGCCAGAGAGCCATCCTTCAAATTCCCTGGCATAGACTCATGAGTGCATCCAAAGCTGCCTCTGTTAGTTGAAACAAGTCAATTTGTATCTCATCCATTCCTGGGGCCTTATTTTTTACCAATGCCTTCAATGCAGCTTTCACTTCTTCTTTCATTACCATTGGGTCTTATTCATATGGAAATTTCTGTAATTTTCAGTGTCAATTAATTCTTTCTAGTACAGTGACTTTGTGTATTTCTTCCATTTTTTTTTTTTTTTAATGCTTTCTTGGTCATTCAGTATATTGTCCATAGCATCTTTCAACATTGTGACATGAGGCTTAAATTTATTTTTCAGGTCTTTCAGCTTAAAAAATACAGAACAAGTTCTTGCCTTTTTATTTTCCAATTCTAGCTCTCTGCACATTCCATTATAATATTTTCCTTTGTCCTCCAAAACCGCCCTTTGAAAACATCTGTTCAGCTCTTTTTACTTCAACATGTTTGCCTTTAGATATGGCTTTTTGACCCTCCAGTGCAATTTTTAGTCTCTTCTGACATCCACTTAGATTTTTTCTTCCTCTTCTGTTTTTGTGATAACCTTTTGCTTTCTTCAAGGATGATATACTTGATATCATCCCACAACTCCTCTGGTTGATGTTCAATGTCTCAAATCTAGTCTTAAATGATCATGAAATTCAGATGGAATTGATTCAAGATTGTATCTTTGTTCCTGTCAACTTATTTCAATTTTCTTCAGTCTCAGTTGGAATTTGTATATGAGTATTGATGATCTGATCCACAGTCTGCCCTAGCTTTAACAAGTCAGGCCTAGTTTTAACTGCTGATATTGAGAATCTTTTATAGCTGTCATTATTATCCACAAAGCGCTAGGGATTTTGTTACAAAATTTTACATGTCCTTCCTTTTCCCCTCTTTGATGTTCTTTCTGGAAGAAGGTAGAGTTGCAATTTTAATTTCTTGTATTTGTCTTTTTATTTTTGATTGTTGCTGTTGTTCATTGCAGTCAATTCAAGGATGACTTATAATATCCCTATGAACAAAAGGCCTGAAGCCTTTCTGTAGCTGTTGTCATTTTTCCAGGTTCATAGAGTTTCCAGAGGCATGTGATTTTAGAAAGTGGATTCCACTCCTGCTTCCAAGCCTGTCTTAAACTGGGAGCCCCATCAAACACTTTTCACCATGGATAACTGTTATGGCATTTGACCCCCAATGGCACAGGCTCAGCTTCACAGCAAACCCAGATTATTTTAGTAGAGCAAATTGACAGAGGAGTGCTGTACAAATTAGAAGAATGTTCCTCCAAAATGAAATAACAATAGCAATAGACCCTTGGGCCCAAATGACATTTAAATACAAGGTCCCTCATTGTTTCCAGAGACATGTAGTTTCGGAAGATTCAAACCTGAATCAATCTGAGAGCTCCACCAAATGCTGCCCCTGATGGGCAGTCAATTATGATGTTTGACAATAAATATATATACGTATATATTTGTTTTGCTTTTTGTTTAGGTAACTGTTATTTATATTTTGTCAAAAACAGCTCTAATTTTATTTTGTAAATAGACAAAACAAAGTTCTTTTACTATCCTTTTTTTTTACTATTGATTTTTAAAAAAGATAATTTGGTTTTGGTTGTGATAGGCCATGCCCAAACATTTGACACTGATACTTTTTATAGTTCTTATAATATATCAAAGAAGAAAACATAGAAATAGGTAACTATTAGCAGACAGGATTATAATATAGGTAGTAGAGAGGCTTCTCCTATGCAGAAATCTATCCATCATTAATTACTTACTGAATTGGATTCATTTAAAAAAGTATCCTATTAGGACAAAGTTGTGCTGCAATCCCAAAACCACACAATTGGAGCCTATCATCTGCTCCGTGGGAGAAGGATGGGCAATCTCCTCTGTTGTGATTATTTCTGAAAACCTGTTAGAGGGTCAGTTATAGGTCAGTTCTGACTCTACAGTAGACAACGTACACACACACACACACACACACACACACACACACACACTCAGAGACATAAATTGCATTTACCTTTCAAGGTTCTCTTTTATTATCACCATTTTTCTTCTTTAAATATCACTGGCATGATTTTTTTATATAAAGTAATTATAATACTGGTTTCTGAATGACTTTAGTGTTTATTGCTGCTGTTGTGTACCATAGAGTCAGAACTGACCCAAAGCTGGCCCTCCAGAGGGTTTTCAGAGGCAGTTAATTGCAGGGGAGGAGAATTCCCATCCTTCTCCTGTGGAGCAGCTGGTGGTTTTGAACTGTGTGCCTCCAGGATTGCAGCGAAGCTAATGTCTAGTTGTTTTTTTTTTAAAAAAAAAGGAAAAAAAAAAAAGATGTGCAGGTCATGTGTCTAATGCTTACGTTTTCAATAAAATTGAAGAAGTCATTATATAGTTGTCAGCTGAATGATCATTAAAATGATATATCATTGTGTTGTTGTTGTTGTTTGATGCCGTCGAGTCGTAGACAACTCATAGCAACCCTATGAACGAACGGCCTGAGCACTGTTCGTACATAGAGTTTCCGGAGGCAAGCCATTTCGGAAGTGGATGCCGCTCCTGCTTCCAGGATATATCATTAAGGGATTTTAAAAATATAATTCAGAAGTTCAGAGTATGTAATGACTTTGCTCTATATAGAAAAACTCTCTTACATTTAATTATTTATGTGAAAAAGTTTCTCAGTAGTTAATCATGACAATATTTAAAATTTATCATTCAAATACCTGGGCTAAAGAGAAAAATACATAGCATTGTTATTATCTGCTACATTTCCAACAAATGTCTATTTTATACATTTGTAAAATAACTAATTTCATGTTATTTATCAGTTAAGTCAACAGTTTACCATCAATAATTTGAACTCAACTATGACAATCATTAATTGGGTATTGAGATGTATTATCAACCCAAAGACAGGCAGTTTGAATCCATCAGCCTCTCCGAGGAACAATGAGGAATGGATCATCTCCTCCCATGTGATTTATAGCCTCTGAAAACTGACAGGGGAGTAATCTATGTGCTGGCTCCAACTCAACAAGTAATGAGTTTGAATTGAGATACAAATTAAAAATCTGAGATTAAAAATCAATATAAAGACACGAAATATTACTTCATACAGTTTTGGTGCAGATAAATGTGAAGGGTTAGATTAACATTTAGGCAGAAGATCATATTAAGATAAATTCTGTAGTCAAAGTTTAATCTTGAATAGGAAAAAAGATGTATCCCAAGTATCATATAAATAGTTATCAAACTCATTAAGTTACAATCTTATTCTTATAATAGTTGTTGCTGTTAATTGCAGTCGAGTCATAGACACTCCTAGAGACCCTATGAATGAAAGACATGAACACTTACATAATTTTCATTGTTTCTCCACGTTCATAGAGTTTCCAAAGGCAAGCTATTTTGGAAGTGGTTGCCACTCCTGCTTCCAAGTTTGTTTTAATCAGGGAGCTCCAACAAACACTGTCTACCACAGATAACCATTATCACATTTGACACATGATATAATATACTTAAAGAAAGAAAGTAGGACATTATCCTTCTAATTGAAAGAAAGTAATAATTAGAACACTTTTAATATTGGCACATAAGAAATCAAAAGATAAATTGCATTGGGAAAAATCTGCTGTCAGAGATCTCTTCAGAGTACTAAAGAGCAATGATATCAGTCTGGAGACTAAGGTATGCCTGTTCTGGGCCATTGTCTCTGAAATTACCTGTTATGCATCAGAAAACTGGATATTTACTAGGGATAGTAGAAGGATAATTGATGCCTTTGAGCTCTGGTGCTGGACAAGACTATTGAATATACCACGGACTTCTAAGAAAGCAAACAGGTTTGTCCTTGAGACGGTGGAACCAGGCTGTTTCTCAGAGGCAAGGATTTTGAGGCTTCGTCTGACCTATTTTGGGCATGTTGCCAGGAGAAAACAGTCCTTGAACAGGGGCATCATATTTAGGAGGGTGAGGGGACAGTGCAAGAGAGGAAGACCCTTGAAGAGATGGATTGACTCAGTGACTGGGATAATGGTGTTAGATTTGTCAGTGACAATAAGGTTGACTGAGGACAGAGCAGGGTATAGAGCTGTTGTATAGTACCATTATGAGTCACAAGTGACTAGGTTGCACATAACAACAATAATTGAAAGAATTGGTACAAAGGTCTTTGAACTTGCTTTTCTAGTCCCCAGTTAAACTTGCTAGGGTTTAAAGGTGCCAGGAAGCAGTGAGAGATTGTCAACCAGCTAGAAGGGAGTTAAAAACTGGTTTATTTCAGAAAAGTTAAGTTGATAGGAAGATGTTTTAAAAAGATAAGCTACTATGAGAGTGAGTAACTCTCTCCCTTATGTAAAAGGGACAATGTTGATTATCATTAAGCACATCTTTCTTATTATTTAATTCCACGGGGACAGCCCTTTCTCTCTTCTCACTAAAAATAACTAAACTCATGCCTCCCCACCCCCTATAAGTCATACTTATCCTCTTCCAAGGGAAGCACAATGACAAATAAATGTTCCTAGTCCATTTACATGGACCCGGCTCAGTTTGGTCAAAGATTTCATACCTGCTGACTTTATCTCGCTTGGACAGAAAGATCTGAGATAAGACAGTATAAAGACAAGACAGTATAAGACAGTATAAAGATTGCTTTAACCTCTTATCTTAATTACTCATTCCTAACTAGGTACCTAACACCCAGATATGATCATTGAGACCCTGGAAAGCAACTGTTTAAAATAAAATATTTTTAATTGAGATTTAAATGAACATTTATAGAGAACTTGGATTTCCATTCATTCATTTTTACACATTATCCTCCCTGTACCCCCAGTATACTTTTCTCTTTGAAAAAACAAAAAACCAAAAACCTTTCATTGTTGTACCATTTTCCACCCCCATCCCAGTCTACTTCACTCTTCAGCTCTTTTGCTGGACTTTTATCAGACAAATAATACGTAATCATATATTCCTTTTTTTTTTTTTAATTTAGCTCTTCTTCTCTTAGTTTCCCTCAAATCCCCATGTCAGTCCTGTTTTACAACAGTGGCAGTATGCAGTATTTGTCCTTTTGTGACCAAGATATTTGATTCAGCATAATGTCCTCCAGGGTCACCCAGTTTGTATAATATTTCATGAGTTCCTTGTTTTTCAGTGTGGCATAGTATTTCATTGTGTAAATATACCACAGTTTCTCTACCCATTGGTTTGTTGATGGACACTTGGGTTGTTCTTATCCCTTTACTATTGTGAACATGAATGT
This sequence comes from Elephantulus edwardii, assembly GCF_000299155.1. Lineage (NCBI taxonomy): Eukaryota > Metazoa > Chordata > Mammalia > Macroscelidea > Macroscelididae > Elephantulus > Elephantulus edwardii. Next base: position 11,179,283 of record NW_006399850.1, read on the forward strand.
GCATGTATCTGCTTGGGTGGCAATTTGGTTTCTTTGGGGTATATTCCCAGTAGTGGAATTGCTGGGTCAAATGGTATTTTCAGTTCCAACTTTTTGAGAAAGTGCCATACTGTCTTCCATACCTGTACCACCAACAGTGAATAAAGGTTCCAGTTTCTCCGGAACCTTGCGAGCATTTGTTGTTTGCTGTTCTGTTATATTTTGCTTTTCTTACTGGGGTGAGATGACAGCTTATAGTTGTTTTAATTTGCATCTCTCTTAGTGCTAGAGATTTTGACCATCTCTTCATGTGTTTGTTCAGCATCTCATTATCTTCTTTGATGAAGTGTCTGTTCATATCCTGTGCCCATTTTACAACTGGGTTGTTTACCTTTATCTTGTTGTGGTGCTCAAGTATTCTATAAATTCTAGATATAAGTCCCTTATCAGACATGTCATTACCAAATATTTTTTCCCAGTCTGTGGCTTCCCATTTTATCCTGTTGGAGAAGTTTGGTGTTTTGATTGTTTGTTTTTGGTTTTGTTCTTGTTTTTTATGTGCATAGGGATTTGATTCAAAGAAGGTCCCATTCATCTATTTTAGCCTCTCCTTGTAGATTTTTCAGGATGCTTGGAACACTGTTCATGTTGTAGATTAGGGCTTCTAGAGTTCTTCCAAGCTTTTCTCTAATGAAGTTTATAATCTTTGGTTTTAGTCCTAGGTTGCTGATCCACTTTCAGTTGGTTTTTGTGTATGGTGTGAGGTATGGGTCTTGCTTGAGTTTTCTGCAGATAGTTTCCCAATTTTGCTAACACTTTGCTATCATTTCACTACTTAACTGATTTCATCTCCTTGTCAAAAATTGCACGACCATAGGTAGATGGGATGATTTCTGAGTTCTCAATTCTATTCCATTGATCTATGTGTCTGTCATTGTACCAGTACCACACCATCTTGACCACAGTGTGTTCCAACCAAACAGCTGTGATCCCCACAAATTACCCGACTCAAATTCCTGCTGTCCTGCTTGATCCCAGCATGTTGCTCCCGGCACATCACTCCCAGGGTGTCCCAACATAGTATATTTCATTATCTCTAATTTTTATGTACGTGGATACGTTTTTAGTGTGTGTCTTAGTTACCTAATGCAGCTATAACAAAGATACTATAAGTGGTTCATTTTAACAAACAGCAATTTATTCTTTCAGGAGACTAGAAGTCCAAATTTAAGGTGTTACATTTTGAGTAATGCCTGCCCTCTCTTTATTTGTTCTGCTAGAAAAGTCCCTGATTCCTGCAGTATCTATAGGCTCGGCATTTCTTGGAGATCTTTATTTGTCCTTACGTTCCCTGGTGTCAAGGGATATTCCCAAAACATGGACCCAGATCCAGAAGGATGCATTTTTATTCCTGGTGAGTATTTCTTGGGGCTATGGAAGTCATCTCTCTTTGGGTTCATGTCCAGCCCATTCATATGTCACACTCTCAACATTTGAATTGTAGTGATGAAGAGTAATGATTATTCTATGAACTTCCAAAACAACAAACCAATCTATTTTGGAAAAAGTTCAGTCTGGTTATTTTTTAGCAGTGAAAATGGTGAAACTTCATCTCACATACTTTAGACATGTTTTCAGGAGAGTCTATACCTTGAAGACATCATATTTGGAAAAGTAGAGGGTCAGTGAAAATGAGAAAGTCCCTCAAAGAGATAGATTAGTTTTGGGAATAGTGGAAATTTTGGAAATGGTGCAAGATAGGGCAAGATCCAGGTCTGTTTTTCATAGGGTGTGGAGTTTAATATCCAAACTGTCTTTACTAGCCATTGAACTTGACTTTGCCATTTGGATGGGTAGGAATGTGTGAAAAGAACATGCTAGCCTATCCACAAGGGAACTGGCTAATCTCACCAATCCATGAGAGGAATGGCTAGTCTCACTATTAGATTAAGCGATCTGTCAGCAGAAGGAATATCTTCCTCAATAACAGAGAAGAAGAAGCAGTACACTGCACCTCATCTATCAGGACAGAACAACAGCCATAGCAGCTGAAGTAGAGGATCAGAGAGCCAATATGAGATGGAGCTACCTTCTACACAACACCCCAATCTGAAACAGAATGAGAGCTAAACTAAGAGACTTTGTTCAAGTTTGTTGGACAACTGGGAGTGGGGAGAGAGCCAATATTGGCAAGACTGAGAACTTTGTTACACTAGCCTAAAGCCTCAAGGCTGATGCACCTGCAAGCACATTTTGGAAGTTGCCATGATTATATTCTGCTACTAACCCTAACTAAGCTTTTTGACTTCCCTATTATGATTCTGTGTAGTTTCTGTGATATTACATCAGATTTTGGACCAGTAAAGTAGTAACATTGGTGTTGATATGAGTAGATAGAGATAGAGGAGTATGGGAGACATGTCTGAACTCATGGATATTGGTTTTGTGTTGTACATGCTATTGACAGGGAAATTACTCCTTTGTGAAGTTGGTAAAGGTTCCAGCATGACCCTTGATCTTTCTATATGGGGTCTCTCTGAGTGGTAGTTGCCTTTGATGGCACCAAACAGGTTAATTTTTAAAAAAAGATCTCAGGTGACATAGCCTTTAGTGTGTTGGGCTGCTAATCAAAAGATATTGTGTCTGTGGCTGTTCAAGTCCAATAATAGCTCTTTGGGAAGAACATTAGCAGTCTCCTCTTGTTAAGATTTATAATCTTAACAAACCAATTAGAAGATAGCAGTGGGTTGAGTTATTTTTACAAATTTCTCATTGAATGTGTTCATAAGAAATTTTTTAAATATCTAATATATTTTAAATTCTATTAAAAGTTACTTGTTTATGAAATAATTTAACATTAAAGAAGATAAGTATATGGAGCTCTGGTGGCCTAGTGGCAAGATGCTGCACTGCAATCCCAGAGGTTTGCAGTTCAAATCCACCATATTCTCTGATGGAGAAGGAGGGGGCAACCTCCTCCTGTACCAGTCAGATCTGATTTGATGGTACACGTAAAAATAATACAATAAAAGAAGAAAAAAAAGAATAAAAAAGAAGATAAGCATATTAAATGAAGACAATGACCCTATCATGTGTATTTTCATATTTTCTCCACAGAAATTCATATTGCTAACCATTTGATTTGTATCCTTTCTAATTTTAAAGACCACACAAACTTATTTTGTAAATATTTGTATAAAAATGCATATAATCTCTTTATTAGTTTGAATCTACCAGCCACTCTGGAAGGGAGGGGTGGATAATGATCAGTCTCCTCCCATATTATTTTTAGATTCTGAAAACCCATTGGAGGGAGAGCTATGAGTCAGTTCTGCCTTCATGGAAATGAAAATATGAACTCTATTTTTATATATTCATAAAGCAAAATTGCTCTTGTACTAATTGAAAGTATTGAGAAATAAAGAATGGTGCTTAAATAATGCCAAATTTATGAGAAATAAAGAGGAAAAAATGCCTGAAGGAAAGAGTACACTGAAATTCAATGTTGAACAGGTAGGCTGATGATGCACGAGCCCCCAAATATTTATTCTAGAATATGTAAATATTTTTTAGTATATTAATCTAATGGAAAGCTATATAGAAAACATTGATAAATGAAGCATGGATACATGTGTTTGTTGTTAGGTGCTGTCAAGTCCAGTATAACCCACAGTGACCCTATGAGCAACCTGGTCCCATCCCGTGCCATTCCTACCCCCTCTAACACACTTGATCCCACGGCTGTAGCCACTGTGTCAATCTCTCTCATTGCGAGTTTTGCTCTCTTTTGCTGACCTTCCACTTTCCAAGTCTGATGTCCCCTGGCAAGGAATGCTTCTACTAGCAATGTGTCCAAAGTAGGTTAGACAAAGTTTGGTCATGCTTGCTTGCTTCCAAGGATCATTTTCCCAAGGCACATCTGTTTCATTTTTTTGGTTGGTTTGTTCATTTGTTTTCTTTTTGCAGTCCATAGAATAGTCAGTACACTTCTTCAACAGCACAGTTCCAAAGCACCAACTATTCTTTTGCCATCCTAGTCATTGTCCAACTTTCAGATGCTTAGCAAGTGATGAAAAAGACCAGGTCTTGAAATTTGTAGCAATAGCAGAGTGACTGCCTTAATTTAATTCTTTTTAATAATATATACAGAAGGAAATTAAAGTAGTGGAAAATAATTGCTATAAATAACCCTAGTGATCAGCTAAAGTTTATTAGATGTGTTATTGTCTCATAGTACTTCTAAGACATTCAGATCTCTCTAAATATAGAATCATTATCCTGAAGTAGAGTTTTGGTGTTGTAGGGAGCCCTGGTGGCTTAGTGGCAAGAAACTATGCTGCAATCCCAAAGGCATGCAGTTTGAATCCACCAGCTCTTCCACGGAAGAAGAATGGGCAATCTCCTCTTGTATGATTAACTGCCTCTGAAAACCTGCCAGAGGTTCAGCTATGGGTCAGTTCTGATTCCATGGTACACAACAGCAACAACAATGTTTAAGGAACAATGTTGATATGAATCCACTAGCTGCATAGTAGGAGAAAGATGAACAACTCCAGCGTAATGAATTGCCACTGTGAACCCACTGGAGTGTCTACTGTGGATTGGTTCCAACTAGATGGTGCACAACAATAATGCCATCTTGACTTAAGGAAGCTCTGGTGATATAGTCCACAGTGAGGGAAGCATCTATTGAGGTTCAAATCTACCAATGGCTTTGTAGGAGAATGAAGGGCAAGCTCTTTCTATTCCTATTTATAGCCTTGTAAACTGATAGAGAGTTGCTCTGAATCAGAACGGAATATCTTGAGTTCAGTAAAAATCTATTATAACCTTGTTTCTGTTCCATTCTTATTTCAAAATTCTCATGGATACTGTATTTTTCTACCACTCCAAGGATTAAGTGATTGATATTTAAATGACTAAAATCTCATTCTATGGTATAATGTGAAAATGTTTGAGATGTGCAATGTGCTTGAAACATAACAGAATCACACAGTTGCAAATTATACTAAAATGCTTGGCTTCCATATAAATCTCATGTCCTAATAGATATGAGAATTTAATGGGGATGGTGGAGCATATGCATTTTCCACTGGCACTAGAGGGAAAATGGCAAAAAAAAAAGTTACAACTGATTGAAATTGCTTGGCAGAATTATTTCATTTCTGTGGTCCAAAAATATAAAGTCAAATATTTTGCAGGCTAGATCTTGAAACAAATGTACTTAACTTGCAATTATGTGGAATTTTTCCAGATATTATTGTAGATGAATCCTTTATGAATGGTAATCTGTTTAGAGAAAAGTGCATACAAATATCTTTCTCACAGCATTCTGCTCTCTATTTCTTTATGTTATGCCAACTTTAAAACATATTGTTACTGGCAGGCCTGTGAAAATAATTGAAAAGAGCAGTAGGGATTGTGATGATTATCTAAAAGGCAGCATCTCATTGCATTTTTACAATTGAGTACTTGTAATTTGCATTACAAATAAGAAAATAAAAAATAACATTTATTTTGTTATTCTTCATACAGTAACGCAATGAGGAGGGGCATACTTATTTACTAATTTCTTAAATATGTAGGTGCTGTTCACTATGACTCTGAGATCCTTATAAAATCTAGGTCAGAAACTTACTTGATCTGTTGTGCACCATCCTAACGATCTGACTTGCTGAAGACTTTGCTACAGTCACCATGTCAATCTGTCCCATTAAGGCTCTTCCTTTCTTTTGTTGAGTCTGGCTATTTTCTCCCCCTTCATATTCCATTAGACTAATAATGCAGCTCTGGTGGCTTAGTGGTAAGGAGTTTCACTAGCAATCCAATACTATACAAAGTTTCAAATCCACCATTTGCTTTGTAGGAGACTTTCTCCACAATCGCCTTCTGTGTAATTAACCACCTCTGAAAGCCCACTTGAGGGTTCTGAGTTGGTTTTGACTTCACAATGCATATCAACAATTAGTCTAATAGACAAATGCCCTGAGTCAAAGATGAGCAGTCTCCTCCACTATAGTTGACTTACTAAACACTGATATTGTCTGCTGTGAGCCATTTCTATCTCAACTGCACACAACAACAATGCATACACAATGCTTACATAGTATATGTCTTTCTAAAGGCCATGTGTCCCTCTCCCTACGTGGGAAAACAATATTTTTCTATTATTACCCCTAGCATTACCTACAAAGTTCTGTTAGAAAGCCAGGTACACATATGTAATTTTGTTTCATTGCACATTATTAGATTCAAAGAAACTTTCTTGATACAATTTAGTGTTCTGGAGAATCAAACTCTCATTTAACTGCCTGTAGATAGCAAATTTTGAAATCAATGGAAGAATCTAAGCTACCATTTACCAACCGCATGCCATACTATGTATACTTTACTACGTGTCATTCACGTGTTACCTTATGATTTTCACAAGAATCTTCAAATATGGAGGGTTTTTTCCAAATAAGAAAACCAAAGCAGAAAGTTACTAATTTCTCCTTTTTAAAAATCTCTTATTTTATGATGGCAAAATTTTTTTCTAAATCCAAAGCACATTTTTTAGGTATAAGAAAAAATTACCATTAAAGAAATTATATTAGCAGAAAAAAGTAGAAGCAATGAAAGCAAGATTTTCAACGAGCAACAAATAAGAGCTTTAATTGCTGAAGATACGCAATTCCAAAGGAAAACTGGGAATTTTTTTATAGGCCTAATTAAAATCTACATAATGCTCTGAGATAACTTAGGAATACTACTTTTCTTTCTGAATGTCAGAATGTTCATTTCCAAAGTGAGGAAAATAATATCCAACAAGATGAGCTATTGATCTATTCAAATGATAAAATTATATTACCATGTAAATTATTAAATTAAATAGAAAACATAACACCCATTGTTGTTGTGTTGTTAAGTGTTGTCAAGTTGCCTGTGACTCATAGTAACCCTATGTACAACAGCTCTGAAACCTGCCCTACCCTGAGGCATTCTCACTGACTTGGGCACCCCAATCCCCATTGCTCTAGTTACTGTATCAATCCATCTCATCTGAGGTTGTCTTCTCCTTGCTGTCCTTCCAACCTTCCAAGCATGAGGTCCTTCTCCAATGACTGGCCCTACCTGGCCATGTACCCAAAGTATGTGATACAGAGTTTCAAAATCCTAGCCTACAAGGAGAGACTTGTTTCACCCTCTCCAAGACCAACCTATTTGTTTTCTTGGCAGTCCATGATATGTTCAATACTCTTCTCCAGCACCACAATTCAAAGGCATCGATTTTTCTTCTTCTGTCATCATTAGTCATTATCCAGTCTGTGATGCATAGCAAGTAACTGTGAAGACCATGACCAGGATCAGGCACATCTTAGTCTCTAGTCTGACACATTGCTTTTCTGTCCTCTAGAGAGGTCCCTTAGGATAGATTTTCCCAGTGCAATTAGCCTTTTGATTTCCTGACTGCTGGTGTTAAGTGTGTGATTGTGAACACAACCAAGCTATAATTGTTAACAACCTCAATCCCTTCTGCATCTATCATGGTGTTTCCAATTGGCCTAGTGGTGAGATTGATATTGACCTTCAATTCATATCGAAGACTACAGTCCTTGAACTTCTGCAGCAAGCACTTCATGTCCTTCTCAGTATCATCAAGCAAAGTTGTGTCATCTATATTAGGTAACTGTTGATGATTCTTCCTCCAATCCTGATGCCACAATCCTCCTCATTAAGCCCAGCCTCCGCAGTGATTTGTTCCACAAATAGATTGAAAAGATATGGAGACAGGACACATCCCTGGCCCACTGCTTTCCTGATTTTGAACCACGAAGTGTTTCCTTATTCTATTCTGAGGACTGCTTCCTGGTCCAAGCATACGTTTCATGTGAGCATAATCTTATCAAGGAGCTCTGGTGGCCTAGTGGTAAGGCGTTCCATCTCCAACCCAAAGACAAACAGCAACCACTAGATGCTCCAAGGAGAAAGATGAGTAATCTCTTCCTGTGTGATTTACAGCCTCTGAAAAACTGCTCAATGGTTAGCTATGGGTCAAATCTGACTTGATAAAAAAGTAGTATATATTATAATATTGCACTCTTTAAACAGATTCTTTCCTCTTTTCTTTCTTGGAGGAGAATGTTTATGAGTGCTATAATGACAATTTCCCACTGCCATTAAGTTGAGTTTGGCTCTTAGTCATTCATTAAGTTTCCCACATTATACTTGAGATTGTTCGTCTTCTGAGAAGCAGTTGGTGGATTCAAAGTGAAGATCTTTCAACTAGTAGCACAGCAAGCCTACATCATAAGTGATCAGAATAAAATAATAATGTATATAAATGTTCAGGGAGAGACTGAGAGATTTAAACCATCTCTTATGAAATGTGAGGACAGACAGCAATTAGTAAAAATATACTGTTAGGGACTGTTCTTTATGAACCTCTTGTCTTTCTTCAAATCTTGAAAGAGGAGGCACCAATAGTTTTTCTTTCCTCCAAAATGGTAAAGAGCATTGGTGCTAGCTTAAATATTTTCACTTGCTTTCTATGCATCTGGAAGTTGGACAATGAATAAGGATGAGAGGAGAAGATGCCTTCACGTTGTGGGATCATGAAAGAATACTCAGTATTCCATGTACTGCCAAAAGAACCAAAACTACATGTATTCATAAGAGTACAAATAGAGTGTTCTTTAATGGCAAGGATGGTGAAGCTTAGTCACACATATGTAGGACATATTGTCAGGAGAGGCTAGTCCTTAGTAAAATACATTGTACTGGGAAAGGTGGATTGTCAGAGAAAGAAAGGAAGACCATCAACAAGATAGATTGACACAGTAACTATAAAAATGGGCTGGAGCATATCAGAGGATGGAGAGAATCGATCAAGATTCACAGATCAAGATTTACATCTGTTGTTCATAGACTCGCTATGAGTCCTGGTTGACTCAGTAGCACCTAACAGAAACAATAACAGACAAACTTATCAGGAATACTTGTATAGAAAACAACTGAAGAAAGTCAGCCTAGTTTTCCTCTCCAGAGCACATAACGTGTCTGTGAATAGCTTTGGAAGAAGAGATAATGTTGCAGTCTGAATCAATGACTTGACATGCTTATTGTTCAGTGTTAGAGATCTGAATTCCCTAATGTAACTAATGTATCTCCCCCGTATTGCAGCTTGCTACATGAACAGGTATCATCTAATCTTTTTTAACATCAGTCATTGGGAATTGAGAAATAAGAAAGTGCCTTTGACATGGCAATGAACATTCTGGCTACTGTTCATTTCTAATACCAGTGAAATATCCTTTGTATATGACCCAGGAGTGTCATATATACATTCAGCATCCATTAACCAGTAGGCTAACTTATTAGATTAAAAATTAGCTAAGACATCATACCTTTTATAATTCTTGACTGATTTCAATGGAATTAAGATGATGAAAGAAAAATAGTTTTCCAAATAAAAGATAATAAGCATCTCACAATTTATCAATGGAATTTGTGGTAAATTGATAGGATTCTGTAGCCTATATCTTAGACAAATTGCATGACTGACCAGACAATAAACCAAATCCATTTTACTTCCAGGAAGTAACTTCAACGTTTCTTGCCATATGATATCTTAGCTGACTCATTGCAACAACATTACAATCTTTGTAAGATTGTACAAAGATTTCTCTTTGGTACCTGGAAGGAAGACTATAATATTTTCAGAAAGTTACTGAGCACAGGCACACAGACACTGAGCAAGAAAAGAAGGAAATTTATGGTCATCATAGGTATAGACCAATCAGTGTGTGGGAATCCACTTGGTTCTGATAGAAGATGAGGAAAAGGGTACATCAATCACACATGTTAAGAAACAATGGCAAAACTGGTCCTACCCATCCTATTGTCTATCACTTGAGAAATATAACTCAATTAAGAGACTTTGCAAAACCACAGAGTTGCTTTCATTGGCTCTTAACTAAAATATTGGATTTCTTTTTTACCCTTTCACAGGGTCCATGAGACAAATAAATTCACTTATAAAACCATACAAAGTGAAAGATAAAAAAAAAGTAAAAGATCAGTATCTGAATGCTTATTGCTCTCAATTGAATTTCAAATGCTGATAGCAACAACCTATCGGAAATGAGAAAGTGAAGGGAAAATCTATCAAACCTGGTAGTAAGCTCTACCACCAGGGAATATTTCATTGACACATATGTTTAAAATGGATGAGAATTTTAGGATGTTAATTGAGGAATGGAGCGGGAACTGTAAAAAAAAAATAAATCTTTACTTAGTTGCACTTTATGAGTTTAACCCAAGTCAGCCAAATGCTGCCAAGCTTGTGGTGATTCTACCCAGCAAAAGTGTGGTTATGACTGCTTAGTAAAGCTCAAATTTAAAACATATAGTGTTCTAGCATATGAAACAAAACTTTAGCTAGAGCTAATATTGGAAGTTCATTTATTTGAGTCATAAGTAGTTGACACCTCACTGGAAACAAAATTTAAATACCCTTTGTTTGATTAAGTGGGATCAGTCTCTTCTGTGTTCCTGCTCTTGCCTTCTCTATAATAATGACTTCAGATGGCTAAGTAATAAAGGCCATGCAGAGTGAAATCAAGTTTCCATGAATGTATATCTATCAGAGTTTGACGGGAAATACAAGGGGAAAAAAAGGAACTCAAGCTTTTAAGAATATTTTGAATTCTGGTGCTCAAATCATGTACCTTGTGTTTGAATGAGGAAACTCAGCTTCGAATGATAGTATTTCAGCAAGTTTCACAGGTAGAAGTGAAGTAATGGGACTTTGAAGTTTGAATTATTTTGGGACAATTCAATGTACAATTGTTGTAATTTCTAACATTGAATGTATGTTGTTGTTACGTGCCATTGAGTCACTTGGGTAGAATCCTAAACCCTGCTCTATCCTGTGCTAACCTCACTGTCTCTGACATACCCACTTCCATTACCCCAATGACTGAATCGTTCCATCTCATCGAGGGTCTTCCTCACTTGCTCTGTTCCTTTACCCTCCCAAACATGATGTCCCTCTCCAAGGACTGGTCTCTCCTTGCAACTTGCCCAAAGTATGTCAGACAAAGATTCAGAATCCTTGTCTCCAAAGAGGCACCTGGTTTCACCCTCTCCAGGACAAATCTGTTTGTTCTCCTAGCAGTCCGTGATATATTATTACTCTTCTCCAGCACCACAGCTCAAAGGCATCTATTCTCTTTCTATCACCCCTAGTCACTATAAAGCTCTCTGATGCATAGTATACAATTGCAAATATTATGCCCCAGATCAGGCACATCTTAGTTTCCAGTCTGACGTCATTGCTCTTCAGTCCTCTGGAGAGATCCCTGACAACTGACTTTCCCAGTGCAATTGGTCTTTTGATTTCGTGGCTGCTGGTACCAAGAGTGTGACTGCACTCTAAAACTGGTTTTAGGCCCTATGTAAAACAGCTCTGAACCCTGCTCTATTTTGAGCCAAACTCATTGTCTCCGATACACCTACTCACATTACCCCAGTCACTGAGTCAATCCATCTCATCAAGAGTCTTCCTCTCTTATACTATATCTTCCCAAGCATGAAGTCTCTCTCCAAGGACTGATCCCTCTTAACAATGTGCCCAAAGTATGTCAGCTGAAATTTCAAAATCCTTGCCTGCAAAGAGCAGCCTGGTTTTGCCTTCTCCAGGATGAACTTGTTTGTTCTCCTGCTAATAAGATACATAAATAGCTCTAGAATGAGCCTTCTAATTACTTTCATGTAGTCCAATGGAAACAGTACATAATCCCTAGAAGATAAAGAGATATCACAGCCTTAAATAAAAAATGTGAAGACTGCAGATGTAAAAAGCGACAATGAAACTATGATCTCAACATAGAAACTATATAGCCAATAAGAATCTAGAAGAATTATTGTCCTTCTAAATCCAAATATGATTTCAGTAGAAACTGTGATTCTACATCTGCAGTTATTTCAGGCCTTAGGATTGCATATTAATCCATTACACATTTTAATGGCTCTTGGTATGTTCCTATGGTGTTGTAAAATGCTTCCTTTCTACTTGACAAATGAATACCAAAATATAAGTTGCAGTTCCAGAATCTCCAGTATACACTTTCATAATTCCCTTGGGTCCTCATATTTTATCTAGGCATGTTCTTTAAGTAGGTAGACTAAAAATTTGTGACTTTGGATGCTTCAAGTGGATCTTATGAATGCTGGGTATTTGATTCAGAATTTGCCTTATTAGGGCATTCTACCTTACAATTTGCAATCACTGGCGATGCATCACAGGGCTGGACAATGAAAAGGGATGATAGAAGGATAATTGATGCCTTTGAGCTGTGGTGTTGGAGAAGAGTATTGAATATACCATGGACTACTAAGAAAACCAACAGGTTTGTCCTGGAGAGGGTGAAGCTGGGCTGCTTCTTAGAGGCAGGGATTCTCAAGCTTCGTCTGACATACTTTGGATATGTTGCAAAGAGGGACCAGTCCTTGGAGAGGGACATCATGCTTGGGAGGGTGGAGTGACAGCACTGGAGAGAAAGACCCTCAATGAGATGAATTGATTTAGTGACTAGGGTAATAGAGGGAAGTGTGTCAGAGATTGTGAGATTGACACAGGACAGAGCAGAGTTTAGGGCTATTGTATATAGTGTCTCTATGAGACCCAGAAGACTGAACGGAACATAACAACAAACAACAACCTTACAATTTATGTCACCAAAACTGTAAATCTGCATCCCTGACAGGAGTCCAAACCAATATGTTATACTATAATCTATGCAGCTATTTGTGATACTCTCTATACTTCTCAGATTTCACATGTCCAATATAATTCCATACATGTACTCAAAACCAAAAACTAAACAAATACAAAACTCGTGCTGTCAATTTAGAACTCATTCATAGCTGAACTTCCATTGAGATTTTGAGTCTCTTTACCACATGAAAGGAGTTTGCCCTTCTTTCTTCCAAAGAGTTTCTGATGAATTTGAACTCCTGTAGAGATGTGACTATTGAGTTAGCAGTACTTCTTAAAATTTTTTTCCAAATTTAACTATAGTTTTAATTGTTTCCCTGAAATGGATTCTTTTTAAAAAATTCATTGTTGTACATTTTCTTTCCTCTCCCCTTTTCCTTTTCCCAAACCACCCACAATACATTTCTTGTTCCAGATTGTTACCATATAATGCCTAATCATATATTCCTTCTGGATAGTTCTTCCCCTCATCTGCTCTAATGCTCTTAATGTTCATTGTCTAGTCACTCTTTTCCCATTCATAACAATGCTAAAGGCATACTAGAAAATCTCTGTAGGTTTTCCTAGATAGCTTTACAAATACTGTATTAGATGCTTTGTACATGTTAACTGGAAGGACAAATCCCTGGACAGCACATAATTTTTTGTAAAGCAGAAGGTAAATAAAAAAAGAGAAGGGACCTCAGTGAGAATGGCTGAGATAGTTGCTGCAACCACAAAGTCAAACACAGGAATGACTGTGAGGCTGGTAAAGGGTTAGGCAGTATTTCATTAGGTTGTACAGAGGGTCGATGTAAGTTGGAATCAACTTGAAGGCATATAACAACAATAGCAGCAATCTTTTTGAAGGAGAGTGACACATTTGTTCACGCAGAGCAACTAGTAGATTCAAATTGTCAGTCTGTTGTTGCTCTTGTGTATGATCAAGTCAGAACCAATCGATATCTGACCCTCCAGCAGGTTTTCAGATGCAGTTAATATAACATGAGGAGATTGCCCATCTTTCTCTTGTGGAGAAGCTGGCAGATTTCAAACCCCATTCTTTGAGTTGGTCAGCCCAATTCCTTAGCACTAGGTCACCAGAGTTCCTCATCAACCTGTTCATAGTGGTGCCTTACTTAGTACTGCTTTACCACTGAGCCAACAAGGCTGCTTAGCTTAGCTTTAGAAGTGTATCTATTATGTGCTGTCAAGTTGAAACAGAGTCATAGTTGACCCATCTTCAGATTTTCAGAGTCAGTAAATAACATGGAAGCTGTGGTGGCCTAATGATAAGAATTTGCATTAGAGGGTTCTGATTTATGGTATGTTTTTGTTGTTGTTGTTGTTATGTGCCGTCGAGTCGTTTGCGACTCATAGCGACCCCATGTACAACAGCCCTAACCTCTGCTCTGTCCCTTGCCAAACACACTGTTTCTGACCCTCCTATCCCAGTTACTCCAGTCACTGAATCAATCCACCTCACAGAGGGTCTTCCCTTCCTGTCCCGTCCCCCCACCCTATGAAGCATGATGTCCCTCTCCAAGGACTGGTCCCTCCTTACAACCTGTCCAAAGTATGTTAGATGGAGCCTCAGAATCCTTGACTCCAAGGAGCCACCTGGTTTAACCCTTTCCAGGATGAATCTGTTTGTTCTCCTGGCAGTCCTTGGTACCCTTAATACTCTTCTCCAGCACCACAGCTCAAAGGCATCAATTCTCCCTCCTTAGTCACTGTCCAAATCTCTGATGCATAAAAAGTGATAGCAAATATCATGGCCTGTCTCCAGAAAAAGCCCCATTGCTCTTCAGTACTTTGGAGAGGTCCCTAACAGCAGACTTTCCCATCGCAATACACCTTTTAATTTCCTGGCTACTGGTGCCAAGAGTGTTGACTGTGGAGCCAAACAAACTAAAGCTGTGAACAATCTCAATCTCTTCACCATCCATCCTGATGCTGCCAATTGGTCCAGTGGTGAGAATCTTTGTCTTCTTGACATTGAGCCTCAATCCATATTGGAGGCTCCAGTCCTTGATCGTCTGTAGCAAGCGCTTCAGGTCCTCCTCAGTTTGAGCAAGCAGAGTCGATTTATGGTATACAACAACAAATAACAAGGAGAGAAAACGTGCATCCTTCTCCAGTGGAACAGCTGGTGGATTCCAGTTCTGTGGGTAGCAGCATAACTTCTTACCACTAAGCTACCAGATCACCATTTACATGTATAGTTGATAAAATTATTAGGAAAATCAAGGAACAACTTTTGAAAGTAAATTTTGTGTAGTAAGCATATTAAAAAAAACATTCTCGCTACTAGAATGATTTTTACATTAATGAATTGTATTGAGATAAACATTTAAGTAGAAATTATTGTGTTGGACAGGTTAGGAAAGCACTTGGAAGGAAATTTTTATCTTAGGCTTTCAGCTTTTTTCCTTTGATTTTATGTGGTTTTCAAGTTACTTATACTCTAATGTGATGGTGAAAATAATTTTAGAGTTTGGAAAACACGTGGACAAGGAACATTATTGGTAAAGCAAAAATGGCCACTACTGTTGATAGTTGTTGATTCAAATCCCATGAATGGATACTCCATGGGTGAAGAGTATAACTTCCCCATAATCTTGGGCCTAGTCTGTGGTTCTCCAGCTGAGAAAACAACACTTATTTACCAGAGATAGAGGACACATCATCATCTCCTGGGAATTTATCTTACTGTGTTAGCATCATGCTGCAAATGGAAGACACAATAAACCACAAGAAGTCAGTCCTGGGGTAGAAGCTCTGAATCATACGAGATAGAAACCCTTCTCTAATACTAGTACCTGGATATTGGATTTAGAGATTCCTAAACTCATGAGAGAGTGGCTATAGCATAACAGACCGGCAATAGTGTGAGACATTCAGAATCACAGAAAGCTTGAGACCTAAGCCATCATATCAAGTGCTGGATTGGGGAGAATAGTGCTGAATGGGGTAAGGGAGTGGAAGGGGATGCTGGTGAAGTGGGGAAAGGGACGGGTCAAGACATTTGTGCCAAGAGTAGGGAGCAAAATGCTCCTCTGTCAGATACTGTTCTAAATCTGAGCATTCTAATTAAGACAGAATAGAAAGAAGGATTGGCCTTGCACTTCCAAATAACAGGCCTTTGAAAACCCTAAGCACAATAGAGCATAATTAGAGTAGACTAGCAGATATGTAACTAAGGCTGAACCCTCAAATATAGAATAACAAAGGAAGACCAACAGTTGTAGGCAGACACTAGTGATTGGATTGTGGAATGTAAGAAGCACAAATGTAAGAAAATTGGACATTGTTAAGAGAAAAAATTATACACATAATATTGACATGGAAGGTATTGGCAAAATGAGATGGACTGGCTTGGGACATTTTGAATCAGACAATCATGACCTACTATGCTGGAGATGAAAAGGTAAGGAAAAATAGGGTAGCTTTCATAGTTACAAAAGTAATTTCTAGATCCATCTGAAATACAGTGCTGTGACTAACAGAATAATATCCATTCACATACAAGGAAGTTCAGTGAATGCCACTGTTGTTATGTGCCTTTGAATTGCCTGCAACTTATAGCAACCCTATGTACAACAGCCCTAAAACATGCTCTATCCTGTGCCAATTTTATTGTCTCTGACACACCTACCCCCATTACCCTAGTCACTGAATCAATCCATCTCATTGAGGGTTTTCTTTTCCTGTGCTGTCCATCAACCCTCCCAAATAAGATGTCCCTTTCCAATGACTGGTCCCTCCTTGCAACATGTCCAAAGTATGTCAGACAAAGCTTCTGCATCCTTGCCTCAAAGGAGCAGCCTGGTTTAACCCTCTCCAGGATGAACCTGTTTGTTCTCTTAGCAGTCCATGGTATATTCAACACTCTTGTCCAACACTATAGCTCAAAGGCATCAATTCTCATTCTCTCATCCTTACTCATTATCCACCCTTTGATGCATAGCAAGTGATTGCAAAAACCATGGCCTGTGTCAGGTGCACCTTACTCTCCAGACTCAAAATACTTTTCAGTACTTTGGAGAGTTCTCTGACAGCAGATTTTCCCATCGCAATGTGTTTTTTAATTTCCTGGATGCTGGTGCCAAGAGATTATCCAAAAACAACTGGAACAGCACATCAACAGAGGACTGCTAAAAGTGCAGGCTGCGTTTAGAAGAAGCCATTGTACAAGGGATATTGTAGCTAATGTTAGATGGATCTTGGCTGAAAGCAGAAGTACCAGAGGAATGTCTATCTGTGCTTAATTGACTATGCCAAGGCGTATGTGGACCACAACAAACTGTGGCTTACTCTGAGAAGAATGGGAATTCCAAAACACTTGCTTATGGGCAACCTATACTTGGACAAGGCAGCAGTCGTCAGAAACGAGCAAGGAAACATTGCATGGTTTAAAATCAGAAATGGTGTACTCCAAAAATGTGTTGTGTCTCAACACCTTTTCAATCTTTATGTGAAACAAATCATCTGGAAGGCTGGACTCTATTAGGAGGAATGTGACATCAGGATTGGAGGAAGACTCTTCAACAGCCTTCTTTATGCAGATTGTGCAACTTTGCTTGCTGAAACTGAGGAGAACCTGAAGTACTTGCTGCAGGTCAAGGACTGAAGCCTTAAAAACGGATTGAAGGTCAACAACAAGAAAAAAAAGATTCTCACCAATGGACTCATTAGCAGCATCATAATAGACAGTAAAGGGATTGAGACTGTCAAAAGCTACAGTTTTCTTGGATCTACAATCAACACTCTTGGTACCAGCAGCCAGAAAATCATATTGCAGACAAAATTCATCAGGAAAGTCTGCTCTCAGAGACATCTCCAGAGTACTGAAAACAACAATATCAGCCTGGAGACCTAAGGTGTGTCTGAAGCAGGCTATGGTCTTTGCAATTATGTGCTATGCTTCAGGAAACTGGACAACAACTAGGGATGATAGAAAGATAATTTAAGCCTCTAAGTTGTGGTGCTGAAGAAGAGTCTTGGATATACCATAGACTGCTAAGCGAAAAAACAGGTTCAAACTAGAGAGGGTGAAACCAGGCTACTCCTTGGAGATAAGGATTCTGAACTTCTATCTGACATACTTTGGGCATCTTGCAGGAAGAGTAGACCCTGGATGAGATGGATTGACTCAGTAACTGGGGTAATGGGGATAGATTGTGTCAGAGACAATAAAGTTGAGCAGGGTTCAGAGATGTTGTACATAGGATTGCTATGAGTCACAAGTGACTCAAGGATATGTAACACCACCACCACCACCACATGGTTTTCCTAGCTGTTACCTTTTTGGGGAAAAAAAAATCAACAGGGTTTATTTCTAAAGTGTCTTTAGGTTTGTCAAATGTTTAAAAATTTTCACTACTTTGGGACTTATAATCTTGTCACACCCACAAATTGGTATTATTTTTTTCTTTTAAATTGGTGTTATTCTATGCAAACCTGTAATACCAATTACAAAGACATCGTTGGAATAATATTACCCATTACTATGGTATTACTAACTTTTAAAAGAAATCAGATATAAATTTAGAGCAACATAGGCTGCTCTTGATATTATCAACTAAATTTTTTAGCTATAGAGTCCCAAATGAATACTTTAAATGTGCTGCCTGGAAGAAGGGGGGAAAAAAATCCATGGTGTTTTCTGACCTACTTTCTATATGAGATAAATAACCTGCTGTGTAGCTAACAAGTGAAGGAGCCTAGAATAAGAAGTCCAAAAATAAAACTATGAGTTTTATTTTAAACACTTTATTGGAATATTACAAATATCTATAAACTCCTGCTGTCAAATATCCTCTTAGTCTCATTATCTTGAGTATAATATATTCCAAAAATAAAATAGAGTGATAGAATTGAGAAAATAACACTTGAATGGAGGGAAAGAACTCCACAACAACTGAATGAAGAGAAATGGTGCTCTAGGAGAACAAAACAAGAAGCAGGATAGAAGAGAGGTTATTTTACAGTTCTAAAGTTATTTATATTTTGCAAAAATTGTTTTTCTTCATGCATATGTGAATTGAAGAAAGACAATCTTAGAAGCTACACAAAGGTATCTATTGTTTTGATCGAAATTCTACTCCTTCAATAAATTCTATCTTCAAGAGTAATAAAACATTATTATTAATTTGTTGAAGGATAAAAATGTACTTATAAAATATCACAAATTTCCCAAAACCAGTAACAACATATTTTTAAAGTATTAAACCACTATCATGGAATTAATTCTGACTCACAGTGACCCTCTATCAAGTTCCTATCAAGAGTGTAAATATTTACTGGAGAAGGCTTCACATTAATTTTTGTGGAGTGTTTGGTAGATTTCAGCCTCTAATCTTATAGTAGCCTGATACATTATGTTCCATGCCACTATGACTCATTTTGCAATTTTTTTTTCCAATTTGTTGTGTATTTTTTAATACAACTCATAATGACACTATGAATAGCAGAGCTGAACCCTGTTCTATCCTGTGCCATCCTCACAATTCCTGACATACTTAATCCCACTACTGCACTTTAGAAACATATTAATATTCTAGGTGTTAAAATACTTGCTGCATGGTAATTTGAGAAAAAAAAAGTTTGCTTTTAATAAAGATCACTTAGGATACTGGCCAGTTTTAATATCATCTTTACTTTTATGATCCTATCTTTACCATCCATTCTTATTACTCATTTTGTCTTCACTACTATTGAAAGTGATTTTTTACTATTAATATAAGGAATGCTTCAGGAATGTATCTTCCACACCTATTAAATCTCTATGCAGAACAAATCATTTGAGAAGCCAAAATTCCTAAAGAAAATGTGACATCAAAATTTTAGGAAGACTCATAAACAAGCTATATTATGCAAATGATATGACCTTGCTTGCCTAAAATACAGAGGACTTGAGATGTTTGCTGCAGAGGGTCAGAGACTTTAGCCTTCAATATGAGTTACATTTCTACATCAAGACAACAAAAATCATCACCACCAGGCCAACAGGAAACATCATGATAAATAGAGAAGAGTTAGAAATTGTACATGATTTAATCTTGCTTGGCTCCATGATCAATACTTTTAGCACCAGTAGCCAGGAAATTAAAACACACACACACACACACACACACACGCACACACACACACACACACTCACCCCAAAAATCCAACCCATATTGCATTGGGAAAGTCTGCTATCAGAGAATTTCCAAAGTGCTGAAAATCAAGAATGTCAGTTTGAGGGCTAAGGTGGTCATGAGCCAAACCATAATTTTTCAGTTACTTACTATGCAGCTGACAGTTGGACAATGAATAAATATGATCAAAGAATTGAAGCCTTTAAGTCATGGGATTGGAGAAAAATATTGAATACCCTATAGATTGTCCAAAGAAAACCCAAATATGTTTTGGAAAAAGTATGGCAAGTGTGCTCCTTAAAGGCAAAACTAGTGAAACTTCCCCTCACATACTTCAGACATGTTGTAAGGAAGTTCCAGTTCTAAGAAAAGGACATTATGCTTGGAAAGGTGGAAGGTCAGTAAAGGAGGGAAAGACCTTCAACAAAATGGATTTACTCAGTGACTCTTACACATCTCTTGCTCATGCCAGAGATGGTTGGGATGATGTAGGTTAGAGGGTTAGGGCAATGTTCAGATCTATTTTTCATTGGGTCACTATGAGTTGTAGTCAACTCAAAAGCAGTTAACAAAACAACAACTATTAAAGGGAAAATTGTTTCTATCTATTAAAGTAGATAAACGTATGGATACATTTATTATTTAATCTTATGTTTTTCTAGCATTATATGACTAATGTAGAAATATTAATAAAATACAAATTCTGATCAAATAGATTTGTTATTCTTTATTTCCAGGGAGCTGACAAATGATGCCAAGTACTACTTGTTTATATTCAACACCTTTCTAGTTGTTTGTTTGTTTGTTTTCTTGGAAAATATAAAACCAAAGCCAACAAAACAATAAAGGCATACTTGGCAAGAAATCACTCTAGTACTGCCTTAACTTGAATTTCAGAGGACTTATTAGTGTAAGCTCTCTCTGAGCATGTTTTCTGATGCAAGTAAACTCATATAGAAAACAGCACAAGAGAGAGAAGCTAGTGTTCAGGTTTTTATCTGTTTTGGATTAAATTATCAATGTTGTTGAAGATAACCCAAAGAAGAATAAGTAATTCATGAGCAAAAGTCTAGATAAATTCCTATGATCAGTCTTACTTCCTTGGACAACTCCATGGTCCTTTTATCTTGAAAATGGGAGAGGATTTAAGATGAGACAATTTCTTCTGAAGCCAAACTGGGAAATACCCTTGACATAAGCAATATCAAGAGATCATTTCCATACAAACTCAGAATTCATTTCCTACAGCAAACCTCCATGTCTCAAAAGTCACAACTAGCTTTTTCCAGTATCTTAGAGCTCGTGAAGGCCCCCTGGAGCAGGACTTCTAACCACAAAGATGGCTGGGAGGCTTTGGTGCAAAGCTACTTTTGCTGGGTATAAATGAGATCTCCAGAACCAGAGAGAGTACACGGCTCTTCTTAAAATTGAAGGTGCTTATGCCTGAGATAAAACAGAATTCTATTTAGGCAAGAAATGTGTTTATGTTTACAAAGCAAAAATAATATAGTGACTCCTGGTGGCAAACCGAACAAAACCAGAATAATCTGGGGAACGGTAACTCGTGCCCATGGAAACAGTAGCATGTTTAGGAGCAACTTTCCTGCTAAGGACATTGGACAGAGTCTGTGTAATGCTGTATCCCTTGAGGATTCAAACTTACTGAAAAGCAAATAAATAAAATAAAATATTTGTAAAAAAAAAGTCACAACTAAAGTTTCAACAGTGGTGCTTTACTGAGAAAGTGAAACACTTATTAAAAATTACACATGAGATAGAAGAAGACAAAAAAATAAGTTGAAAAGTATAGAGGAGACACGTTATTTGAGGAATTTTCACTTTTAAAATGGACTTTACTATTAATTCATGTTATAATACTAAATTATTATATTGGTTATATTTGGTTATATATTATATCCAAAAAAGACTGAAGATTATAGCCTCCAGTATAGATTATGACTTAACATCAAGAAAACAAGAATATACACAATTAGACTAATAAGCAACATCATCATGGCAAATGGAGAAAAATTGGGAGTTGTCAAGTATTTCATTTTCGTTAAGTCAATAAACAGCACCTGTGAAAATACCAGTCAAGAAAAATTATTGGGCAAAGCTTCTGTTAAGGATCTCTTTAAAATGTTAAAAATGAAGACTATCAGTTTAACAACTAGGGTTCCCTTACTCAAGCCATAGTATTTTCAATTTCTTTGTAGGCATGTGACAGTGGGACAATTAAAAGGAAGACCAAAGAAGAACTGATGTCTTTGAATTGTGGTGTGGTGAAGATTATTAAGTATAACCTGGGTTATAAAAATTAAAAAGAAATTCAAGTTAAGTCCTATCTTGAAAGAAGTCCAAGCAGGGTGCTTTTAGATGCAATAATGATGAAACTTTGCCTCACAAACATTTGACAAGTTGTCTATAGGTAGTAATCTTTGGGAAAATACATTATGAATAGGAAAGTAGAAAGTTAGCAAAAGAAAGGAAGATCAATAAAAAGGATTGACACAGTGACTACAATACCACAATGTCTTCAACATGGTATATCGATACTCTGACTACCATCATGGTTTGAGCATGGCAAAGATTATCAGAATGGTAAAAGATAGGGAAAAATATTAATTTGTTGTTCACAGGGAAATTATGTTATTGTGAACTCTTTGCCACTTAAAATGCTATATAAAAATGCTATTAAAATTTCAAGTCATGCTTTTTATTTTGAAGTAAAAAAATGTCAGTTTATCTTTTCTGTTTGTCTATTTTCCTATGACATTTGGAGAGAATGTATTCTAACACCAGAAGAATGCTATAGACATTGTTGGTGTCCAATAAATAGTTATTGACATACTGAGAGTTAAAGTCCAAACTTTATGACCAACCTATTATATATCTGAAATTTGTCTGCTTGGTTTTCACATGGTCCAATGCTTAAGGGAGTAAGAAAAAGAAACAGCAGCCATCTCTGTTATTACACAACCAGTTGCTGAAAATCATTGGACAGGTGGTTGATGGACCCAGTGGCAATTTTGGAACAAGTGTTAAGGCTTAAATTATGTTAGGTCACTTTTCCAAGCTTGATGCTCCCCATTTGGTGCAAACATCTGAGAATGTTATTTTATCATAAAGCGTATCATGTTGAGGCCATTCTCTGTAGATAGATTTGATGTTAATGTATTCTGGATGCACAAAATATTAAATTTGCATGCTACATTCATATTTCATATTTTCCATAGTCCTTTACCTCCACATTTTTCTGCTCCAAATATAAACTTT
>NW_006399850.1:11203096-11205381 GCF_000299155.1 Elephantulus edwardii
TAAATAAGTACTCAGGAATTCCCATTCTTCTCTATGTTACACATAAGTAATTATAATCCACAAAGTCAAATATCTGTACATGGTCAACAAAACACAAACATATTTTTCTTGTATTCTCAGCTTTCCACGAAGATTCTTTTGACATCCACAATAACGTTTCTCATTCTATGGCCTCTTCTGAATTCAGCTTGAATTTCTGGAAATTTTCTGTCAATTTATAGTATACCAGTTGTTCCTGAAAAATCTTTAGCAATACTTTCCTTGCATGGGATATTAATAACATTGTTAAATAACTTCCATATTCAACAGAATCACTTTCTTTTTGAAATATGAAAAATTACTGATCTCTTCCAATAATGTTCTAAAATTAGTTCAGGAAATAATGTTCAAGTTTTGTTGATATATCAGAATTATTTTTGAAGTCATTTAATGACTTTTCCAATGTACATTAGCCAAATGCTACTATTTTATGATAAAATAACTTTTATCATAATTATTTGGTGGATTTTTAAAAAAAAATTTCATGTTAAATGTTGTATACTGTTGAGCCAGAAGAAACTTATAGCTGACCCTCCCACGGGTTTTCAGAGAGCATGCAGGGTGAAATCGCACATCCTTGTTCCCCAGAGAAGTTTGTGGATTCAAACTCCATGCCTTTGAGATTTCAGCTCAGTTGCTTACCACTAGGCTACCAGTGCTCTCTTGCTGAATATATTGTGAACTTAATGATCTTTTTCTGACCAAAGAGTTTGGAAATGAAAAAGAAAACAGGATCGTTTTTATGATAAAAAAAGTTTGCAGGCAAAAATCTTATCTTTAAATCATCAAGTTTGTATTGCTGTTGTTGTAGTCGCCTGAGACTCATTGTGACTCTATGTACAACAGCCCTAAACCCTGCTCTATCATGTGCCAATCTCACTGTCTCCGACACACCTACCCCATTATCCCAGTCACTGAATTCATCTCATAGAGGATCTTCCTTTCCTGCACTGTCTCTTCACCATTCTGAGAATGACATCCTTCTCCAAGGACTGAGCCCTCCTTGCAACACGTCCAAAGTATGTAAGATGAATCTTCAGAACCCTTGCGTCCAAGGAGCAGTCTGGTTTAGCCTCTCTAGGATGAACCTGTTAATTTTCTTAGCAGTCCATAGTTTATTCAATACTCTTCTCCACACCACAGCTCAAAGGCATCAATTCTCCTTCTGTTCTCCCTAGTCCATCTCTCTGATGCATAACAAGTGATTGCAAACACCATAGCCTTTATTTGATGCACCTCAATCTCCAGAGTGATACCATTGCTCTTCAGTACTTTGGAGAGGTCCCTAACAGCAGACTTTCCCATCGCAATATGCCTTTTAATTTTCTGGCTACTGGTGCCAAGAATGAGGACTGTGGAGCCAATCAAACTAAAGCTGTGAACAATCTCAATCTCTTCACCACCCATCCTTATGCTGCCAATTGGTCCAGTGATAAGAATCTCTTTCTTCTCGATATTGAGCTTCAAACTATATTGCAGACTGTATTCCTTGACCTTCTGCAGCAAGCTCTTCAGGTCTTCCTCTGTTTCAGTAAACAGACTTGTGTCATCTACATAATGCAGATCATTTATAACTCTTCCACCAATTCTGATGCCACATTTCTCCTCATAGAGCCCAGCCTCTCATATAATCTGTCCTGCATATAGGTTGAAAAGGTATGGAGGCAGGACACATCACTGGCGTACACCCTTCCCAATTTTGAACCATGCAGTGTTTCCTTGCTCTGTTCTGACAACTGTCTCCAGGTCCAAGTATGTGTTTCACATTAGCCAATCAAGTGGGATTTCCATTCTTCTCAAAGTCAACCACAATTTGTTGTGATCCACACAGACAAACACCTTTGTGTAATCAATGAAGCACAGATAGACATTTCTCTTGTACTCCCTGCTTTCTGCCAAGTTTGCATTAGCAGTGATATTTTTATATTACTACCAGTGATGCCATATTGGTATTCACTTGTGTAGTAACTTTAATTTTTCTCTGTTTTCTTAACTCCAGTCTAATCATGAGAAAAGTTCAGACAGTCCCCAAACAAAGAACAGTAAAAATTATTTGATCAGTATTTTTCAATTGTTGAAGTAATTAAAAATGAGGAAAGATTAAGAATCTGTCATAGATTGAAGATGAGGTAAAAGAAATGACAACTAAATGTAATTAATTCCTAGATTGGGTCCTGATGTCTGAGTTAAATTTAGAGTTTATCTAATGCTACTAATGCAGAACAGATCATCCGAGATGCTGGGCT
>NW_006399850.1:11206951-11208874 GCF_000299155.1 Elephantulus edwardii
GTTATAGCACTGGAGTTGAGTCCCCATCTTTCTAAACCAGAGCAGCTGGTATCCTCAAACTGCTTGCCTTTAGGATTGTAGTGCAGCTTCTTGACACAAGGCCCCCAGAGCTCCCTGGGAGTACATGGGTAGCTCCCACGGAGAAAAATGGGCAATCTCCTCCTATATAGTTTATAACCTCAGACTCAGTGGAGGGTTAGATATGAAATTTACTTTGATGACAATGAGAGTGAAAGAAAGGCTATATAACTTAATCAATTTGTACATCTTACAGCTGTTAGGGCTTAAAAGAAGATGGGGTCACTTATTCCAAACTTGGAAGAACATGGGGTTTCCAGGACAAATGTTACCTGCCACCTGGTTTCAAAGAGCAAATGTTTAAGATAAATAATCTAAATCTTGAAGATAATAACTAACTTGCTACTTTAAATTTAAAATCAAGTATAATCAACCCTCTCAGATTAGCCTGCATTTTAAATTGGCATGACAAGTAATGATCCCTTTAGATATATGTCATTTGTCTTTTAAAACTAATGCAATGCAAATATCTATCATCTACTATCTATCATCTATCTATCTATCAATGCACCTTGAACTTGTTTCTTCATCACCACCAGTTCTTGATCACATATTACTTCTTGTAATGGTTCTGTGTTTGCCAATACTTTTTTGGTGCCATGACTCAGTGTATTCTATTTCGTGTTATGCTTCTTGGAACATTCAAAATTCTGCCCATGACATCCTTCATTACTACAACTCATGGGTTGACTTTATTTTTCATTCATTTCATCCTGAAATGTCAAGGAAGTTCTTCCTATTCTATTGTCTAACTCCAGCTCTTTGCTCATTTCTTCATAAAATGTATATCTGTACTTCATTAGCTATGCATTTGATTGTGTGGATCACAAGAAACTGTGACTAACCTTGAGAAGAATGGGAATCCTAGAACACTTGTAGTACTCATGAGAAATCTATACTTGATAATGGAGGCATGCATTAGAACAGAGCTAGGAAATATTATATGTTCCAAAATCAAGCAAGGAATATATCAGGAATGTGTCATATCACCATACCTTTTCAATTTGTATAGGAACAGATCATTCTGGAGGCTGGACTTTGTGAGGAGAGGTGTTGAGGAGGAATGTGGCAACAGAATTGGAGGAAGACTCATCAACAACTTGCATTATACAGATGATACAAGCTTACTGAGACTGAGGAGGACATAAAGTATTTGCTGCAGAAGGTCAAGGACTATAGTCTTCAATATGATTTGAAGCTTAACATCAAGAAGACGAAGATTCTCATCACTGGGTCATTTGATAGCACCATGATAGATGGAGAAAAGACTGAGGTCGTTAACAATTTCAGCTTGCTTGGATCCACTATCAACACTCTTGCCACCAGTCGTCAGGAAATTTGAGGACAAATTTCTCTGGGGAAGTCTGCTTTCAAGGATTTCTCGAGTGCTAAGGAATAATAGTGTCAGTTTAGAGACTAAGGTGCACCTGATCCAGGCCATGGTCTTCACAATTACTTGCTATACATTAAGAGCTGGGCAATGACTAAGGATGACAGAAGAGGAATTGATTCCTTTGAGTTGTGGTGCTGGAAAAGGGTTTTGGACATATTATGGTCCACCAGGTAAACAAATAATTCTGTCTTGGAGAGGGTGAAACCAAGTTTCTCCTTGGAGAAAAAGATTTTTAAGTTCTGTCTGACATATTTTGGGTATGTTTCCAGGAAGGACCAGAACATCATGCTTGGAAGGGTGTAGGGAGAGAGAGAGAGAGACAGAGAGAGAGAGAGAGAGAGACCCTGGGTGGGAAGGATTGACATGATAAATAGAACAATGAGATTAGGTATGACAGAGTCTTTAGACTGGCTCAAGAAAGGGCAGGGTTCAGAGCTGTTGTGCATAGTGTC
>NW_006399850.1:11211158-11212341 GCF_000299155.1 Elephantulus edwardii
TGCCTCTTGATGCTCCATTGTAATCTTCAGAGTCTCTTCTGACATCCATTTTGATTTTTTCTCCCTGTTTTTGCAATGACTTTTTTGTTTTCCTTGACATCATCTCACAACTCATCTGGTCTCTGATCATTGATGTTCAATGCCTCACACCTATTCTAAAGATAAGCCTCATGTTGCAATTTTGAAAGATGCTATGGGCAAAATATATTGAATAACCCAGAAAGCATCAAAAGAAGATAGAGGCAATAGACAGTCACTATACCACAAGGAGTTTATTGTCACTGAAAAGTTTCAGGAAGTACAATATGAACAGGAACCAAAGGTAATGAAGGAGGGAGTGGAAGCTGCATTGGCGGTATTGACAAAATATAAGGCCCCAGGAATCGATGAGATACCAATTGACTTATTTCAGTTAACAGATGCAGCCTTGGATGCACTTACCAGTCTATGCCAGAAAATTTGGAGAATGGCTGTCTGGTCAATGGATTGGAAGAAGTCCGTATCTGTTCCCATTTCCAAGAAATATTATCCCAATGAATGTGGAAATTATTGATGTAACATGCAAGCAAAATACTGTTGAAGATCATAATAAAATGTCTGGAACAGTATGCAGATACAGAACTGAGAGTTCAGGCAGGATTTGGAAAAGTCTTTAGTACCAGAAACATCATTACTGATGTCAGATGGATCCTGGATGAAAGTAAGGAATACCAGAGGAATGTCTATTTGTGATTTACTGACTGCAAAGTGTTTCATTGACTAAAGGCATTTGACTGTGTGAATCACAATAAACTGTGGCTAACTTTGAGAACAGGAATCACAGAACATTTGATTGTACTTTTGTAAAACCTATAGTTGGACCAGAAGGCAGTTGTCAGAACAGAGCAAAGAAACATTACATGGTTCAAAATGAGGAAAATTGTATACTTGGGATGCATCCTATGCCCATACTTTTTAATCTATATACAGAATAGATCATGGTGGAGGCTGAGCTCTATGAGGAGGAATGCTGTAACAGGAATAAAGGAAGACTCATCAACAACCTGCATTATAGACCTGAGGTCAAGAACTGCAGCCATCAATATAAATTGAAGGTCAACATCAAGAAAACAAAGAGTTTCACCACTAGACCAATTAGCAACATCCTAATTGACAAAGAAGACATTTAGATTATAATAGTTTC
>NW_006399850.1:11213136-11249684 GCF_000299155.1 Elephantulus edwardii
CATTTTCATTTTTAAAAACATCAGAATTTAGTTTTTAATGTGGGGGAAAAGATTTACAATTCCTTCTTTGTATCTTTTGACATTACTTCTCAAAGACAATCAAGCCATCAGCAAGTTCTGCTTATGAAATATACTCCAGCTATTTTTAATCAGTTACCTTAACCAAACAGTTCTCGTAACCTAGTGGTAAGAAGATACACAATCAAATCAAAGACATGCAGTTGAAATCTGCCAGCAATCCATGGAAGAAAGATGGGCTATGTCCTTCTGTGCAGTTTACTGCCTCTGAAAACCTTCTAAAGGATCAGTTATGAGTCAGTTCTGACTACAGCACATAGCAACTTGCCTGATCACATCACTATAGTCCAATGCTTTTTTAATGCCTTCCTTATTTTAATTTTGTCCCCTTAAACAAAATGAAATTGCCCTGGTGGTGCTGTGGATGATTTAGTGCTCAATAGCTAATTGAATTTAGAAACCAATGGCTACGGTGAGTTATGAAAAACATTAAGAATCTGCACCCTTTAAGATCTACAGTCTTAGAAAGTTCTACTTTGGGAGAGTTTGATAATTTTATTTGATTATACAGATAAGGTGTCTATAAACTGGAATTCACTCAAATGTAATGGGCTTGTTTTAAATAAAATTATTGTACTTAGAGGAAGACCCCCAATAAGATTGACATAGTGACTTCAGAAATGAGCTCTAGTATTTCAGAGATAATGAGGATGGCAAGAGAGGACAAGGTTCAAGTCATCTGTTCACAGAGTCACTATAAATTGCTTTCAACTTGACGGTCACTAGCATAAAAAACACAATAACGGCAGTCAGCCTATTATTTGTAAAATAAAATTAAAATCTGCTTATGTTATTACATTGCTATAAATCATTCCAAAAGCTTTCCATTACATTTATAATACTATAAAAATATACAGTTCAACCAGTCATTCAGTATGACCTTGGTCTTTCTCACTTACTTCTTCTACAAATCTTTCATTCCAGTTCAAGAATCTTACCGTATCAGTTCAAGTGCAAGGACCACAGCAGAAATAGAACTCGAAGATACTGTGCTTCCTTCAGATTGGCCTGTGACTGGCTTCTGCTTTTAACTAGAGACCTACCCACACAGAACTATTTAAAACTTCTATCATTTCATCACCATCAGAATTACTAAATTTGCTTTAATATCATTCTATTTTATTCTCACAACCAAAGGAATATCTGATGTTTTATATATTGCTGTTATTGTGTGCTGTCAAGTTGCTTGTGACTCTTAGCAACCTTAGGTACAACAGCTCTGAACTCTGCTCTATCCTGAGTCAACTTCATTGCTTCTGACACTACTCCCATTACCCCCGTCACTGATTCAATCCATCTCATCCAGTTGTCTTCTCTTGCACTGTCCCTCTACCCTTCCAAGCATGATGTCACTCTCCTCAAGAAATGGTCACTTCTTGCAATGTGCCCAAAATATGTCAGACAAAGCTTCAAAATCCTTTTTTCCAAGGAGCAGGCTGGTTTCACTCACCCTGAATGTGATATTAATTCTATTTTTCAATAGTTTCCACATTCTGTCAGGTCAACTTTTTTTCAAACAGGAACAAATATAGATCTCTTTTAGTCATTTGGCTGGTGGTTTTTCTCCAGATTTCTTGGCACAACTTGGTGAAGGCTCCCAGGGAAGCATCTGTGTGTTGAAATATATCAGTTGGTATGCTATCAATTCCTGAAGCCTTTCCCTCCCCCTCCAATTCCTTCAGAGATACTTGAACTTCCTTCTTCATCATCATTGATCTTGATCATATATTGTTTCATAAAATTCTTCTGTGTCAGCCAATTATTTTCTGGTATAGTGACTCTGTGTACTCCTTCCATCTTCTTTTGATGTTTCCTGGGTCAATCAACATTCTGACCACAGAATCCTGAAGTATTGCAACTTGAGGGGAAAATTTGTTCTACAGTTCCTTCAGCTTAAACAATGTTGAATGATCTCATTCTTTCTTATTTTCCAACTCCAATTCATTGCATATTTCATTATAATACTTTTTTTTTGTCTTCCTGTGCTGCACTTTGAAATCTGTTCAGCTCCTTAACATCTTAATTTCTTCCCTTTCCTTTGGCTTCTCGGCACTCTAGTACAATATTTAGAGTCTTTTCTGGCATCCATCTTTGTCTTCATAATGACCTTTTGAGAGATATATATATATAATTTGTTGTTGATGGATATTTTTTGTTTGACAGAATCATTTTGTCACTCCTATCTCATTATCTTTTTTAAACAATTGGTATATATTTTAAAATTTTATAATAGTTTATTTACAAAATTTGAATACATTATTTGCGAAGGCAGATTATTTCAATTTCCCTAATCCCCCCTCCCATCAAATTGTATGACCCCATGATTAATCCCCCTCTTCCCCTGCATATCCTCCCCCCTCTGCTTCCACCATCTCCCACCCCTCTTGCATCCTTATACTCATTCTACAATAGTGATTTTATATAATATTTATCCTTGTGATACTGAGATAGTTCACTCAGCATAATGCCTTCCAGTCCTTCCCAAATTAGGCAATAATTTACAAATTATTGCTCCTATGTTCTGCATAGTATTCTACTGTGTGAATGTACCATAATTTCTCAATCCGTTTGTTTTTGGTTGGACATTTGGGCTAATTCCATGTTCTTGCAATGGTGAATAATGCTGCTGTGAACACTGGTGTACAAATCTTTGTTTTTGCCTCAGTTCTCATTTTCTCAGAGCATATTCCAAGTAGTGGAATAGCTGAATCGTATGGAATTTCTATGTTCAGTATTTTGAGGAAGCACTAAACTGCCTTCCAGAATGGTCTTACCATTTTGCAATTTCCAATTTGCATATTTAAATTATTTTTTAGTTTATATACATTGTATTTCACACATTTTTTTTCATTTACATTGTGTTTCATTATGATAATTTTAAGGGAGGTCTCGTGGTTAAGTGGCAAGAAGCTATGCTGCAATCCTGAAGAAACATGGTTTGAGGCCACCAGCTACTCTGTGGAAGAAGGATGGTCAATCTTCTCCTGGGTGATTAATTGACTCTGAAAACCTGCTGGAGAGTCACCTATGGGTTGGTTCTGACTACAGGGTACACAATGATAACAACAACATGATTGTTCTTATAACTTTCATCTTTTGAAATTAATCACCATTGATCTATGCCCATTATTACCCATATTTTGACGTCCCCACTGGATCGTTCCTAATTCCTTCATCTCCTCCCTCTGCCCACTACACTCTGGAACTCTGTAGTTTCCTCTCTCGCCTCCAAACCTCTATACACTTTTCTTTCCCCCTTTTGGACTTTTAGACACATCCATCTTAGTAGTTATTCTTCTCTTTTTACAATAATAGTCTTTTTCTCAAATAATGCTGTATTTTTCCATATGACATTGGATAAATTCTCTGAGCATAATACTCTCCAGCCTCTCCCAGGCTGTGTATAATTTTTTTTTAAATCATTGCTCCTGGGTGCTGCATAGTATTGAGTTGTGTGAATGGACCACAATAAATCAATATCTACATTCAACCAAAACTAATTATAGAGTCTGACAAAATATAGAAATTCTGAGTTAATTCTAAAGAATAAATTAAATTTTTGGTTACATAAAGTGAAAGAAATACATTTAATTTACTGATTATAGGACTTATTTGAGATTTGCAACAAAATGTTTTTATCAAAATTATATAGAAACTTCTCACTCTTAGTAGTTCATTTAAATTTTATTTTTTTTCTTAATTACCTCCTCACTTCATTAATCATAAAAGACCTTGAAAATGAGTAGTGCTGTAGAAAACCATAGAATATTTAGTATCTCGGGAAATTCAGTATTATTAGTAAAGATATACATGGAATTTCAGAGTGAATGGGGACAATTGAGTCAATTTTCAAAGATTTCTACTTTTATTGTAATAAGATTAATTTTTAAAATTTGGTGTCTACGTAACAATAAACAATATAAAAGTAAAGCTGGTAAGAAAAAAAAGTAAAATCTTAGATTCTTTGACACCATGAAAGAACAGGAAAATAAATCTTTGAAGGTTGTGGCAAAACATGTTCTTTTATATGAAGTGAACAAATTAATAGTTTTTAATATACAGGAGCATTAAGCTTAGTTTACATTATTTTTAAACAGTTTCATCAATGATATTTTTCATCTGTGGGGCAAATAAATAGTATCTATTTGCTATCATGATGTCTTGTTTTTTAAAAATGTTAATAAGCTTATGCCAAAATCATTTTTGTATAAAATAAAAAGCTATTCCTCATAATTTAACATTTTTATATTTTTTTCTTTTATAAAAATGTCATATTTCTTTTTCTAGCCAGAATATTACTACAAAAGCAGAAAAAAATCACACTGGTAGTTGCTTCTTTCACAGTGAAATGCTTCATGTATTCCCTTAGGCAAAGTGGAAAATGTGTAGTCAGTCTATGTGCTCCATATATCAATGATTTGTACTTTTCATTAAAATTACTTACAAGAAATGTTTATATCATAAGAAGTACTATAATAAATTCACATAGACATTTAAATATTTAGGTAGATTTTACTGTATGAAATCTACTTGTGTCAATAAGAAATAAACTATGAAAATAGAACACACAGATTTTCTAAAAGTGTGGAATATTTATTTCAGAATATAAAGGAGAACAGAGGATACTAAAACCTTTAAAATTTTAAAGAAATCAAGTGACTAAAAAGAAGTCATTGTAATATTGCAAAGGGCAAAGCTATTTCCAGGAACCCCTTTAAGTCTATCTATGTATAGACAGCTGAAATTTGGTGTGATGAGATTCATTACATGATGAAAAGATAGCCTCTTTAAGGAATAGTGCTAAAACAAAAAAGTATAATGAATGCCTTCATCAGTATGTGCTTTCAACTGTTTAATTTCAACCACCGAGCTTGTGACATCTGTATACTATAGGTAATAATCTTCTACCAATCCTTATTGTCCTTTCATATTTTTTTTCCTTGACTAATATTTTCCAGTATTATTTAAGAGAAACAAAGCAGGCTTCAAGAAGATACATACAGACTTATTTTCCAATTAAAGAAAAATTAACTTTATATATTTTCAAAAAGAAATAGAGTTTTGGATACACTGAGAATTTGTATTCTTAAATTTTATCATAAACATGTGGTGCTAATCTCTTCTAAAGATTGCAAAGTTAGATTATTTAAAGGTTTTTAAAAGTGAATAAGCTGGTGGCTGCTGCCATGATAGAACAGCAGAAACGCAAAGGCCCCAAGTTACCCTTGGTTCCAGTTAAGCGTCAGCGGCATGACTTGCTTTTGGGAGCAGCAGGGTCGGGACCCGGAGCAGGGCAGCAGCAGGGAGCTTTGCTGCAAGCGGGACCTCCACGATGTTCTTCTCTTTAAGCCCCAATTATGCTGCTTTCAGGACATGAAGGAGAAGTATATTGTTGCAAGTTTCACCCCAATGGATCCACCTTCGCATCTGCAGGATTTGACCGACTGATACTGTTGTGGAATGTCTATGGTGACTGTGATACCTATGCCACATTGAAGGGACACAGTGGAGCTGTGATGGAGCTACGTTATAACACAGATGGCAGTATGCTTTTCTCAGCATCCACAGATAAAACTGTAGCTGTGTGGGATAGTGAGACAGGCGAGAGGGTGAAAAGACTGAAGGGGCATACTTCCTTTGTGAATTCTTGTTATCCAGCTAGGAGAGGTCCCCAGCTTGTCTGCACTGGCAGTGATGATGGTACAGTTAAGCTTTGGGACATCCGTAAGAAAGCAGCCATCCAGACATTTCAAAACGCTTACCAGGTTTTAGCTGTTACTTTCAATGATACAAGAGACCAGATTATTTTTGGTGGCATCAACAATGATATCAAGGTCTGGGACCTGCGCCAAACAAGTTAACCTACACCATAAGAGGCCATGCAGATTCATTAACTGGTCTGAGTTTAAGTTCTGAAGGCTCTTATCTCTTGTCCAATGCAATGGACAATACAGTGCGAGTCTGGGATGTCCAGCCATTTGCCCCTAAAGAGAGATGTGTAAAGATATTTCAAGGAAATGTGCACAATTTTGAAAAGAATCTTCTGAGATGTTCTTGGTCACCTGATGGAAGCAAAATTGCAGCTGGCTCAGCTGACGGGTTTGTGTACGTGTGGGACACCACAAATAGAAGAATTCTGTATAAACTGCCCGGCCATGCTGGCTCCATCAATGAAGTGGCTTTCCACCCCAACGAGCCCATCATTCTCTCAGCATCCAGTGACAAGAGGCTATATATGGGAGAAATTCAGTGACGATACGGAGCAAAAGACTCCATGGCAATTTGACCTTGAAACCTCAGTGACAAATACGTGACATACGGTGCCCAAACCTACATCCTTGTTTCAGATGAAGGCCATTACTAGCAAGAAAAAGAGGAAGAAGTGGTCATATTCCAAGGATCACACGTATCCCATTTCACCAGGATGATTAAGGCAAGCTCTCAAATAGCCCCAAAAAACTGCCCAGCAGGTTTTAGGAACCATTTTCTGTTTTGTTTTTTAAAATTGTACTTCTTTAAAGGGACTCGCATTGGTTTGTCATTTCCTGTTTTGTAATTCAACATAAAGACAGGGAATGTGACTGAAATTTGTTAGATTTTTTTAGTTGGGGAGTTTGGTTGGTTGGTGTTGGGGTATTGTATGTTTGTTGTTTTTTTAATTCAGCAACTGGCTTGTATATTTTCTTCCATGTTTCTGAGTCATTTTGTATTAAAAGCCAAATAGATGCTTTTTTTAAAAAAAAAGTGAATAAGCTAGAAATAAGGGTATTAATAATTATGTAACTATAAAAAATCATTGTTTTTATACAATATTTTCCCAGTACTATATTGTTATAATCCTCATAGTCAAATGCCTTTCATAGTCAATAAAGCACCCTTTGACATTCTTCTGATTTTCTCTGCCTTTTGTCAGGATACAACTGAACCTCCATTGGGTTTCACAGGCTGTATATCACACAAAAAGAGATTGTCCATCTTTCTGCAATGGAGCAGCTTATGGATTTGAACCATTGGTGTCTCTCTGGAGACTAAGGTTCACCTGATACAAGCCATGGTTTTTGAAATCACTTGTTATGCATCAGTGAGTTGGACAATGACTAGGGAGGATAGAAGGAGAATTGACACCTTTGAGCGGTGGTGCTGGAGAAGAGGATTGAATGTACCATGGACTGCCAAGAAAACAAACAGAATTATCCTAGAGAGGGTTAAACCAGGCTACTCCTTGGAGGCAAGGATTCTGGTGCTTCGTCTGATGTACTTTGGACACGTTGTAAGGAGAGACGGGTCCTTGGAAGAAGGACATCATGCTTGGTAGGGTAGAGGGACAGCGCAGGAGGGGAAGACCCTCTATGAGGTGGATTGATTCAGTGACTGGGGTAATCGGGATGGGTGTGTCAGAGGCAATGCGATTGGCACAGGATGGAGCAGGGTTTAGGGCTGTTGTACATAGGGTCGCTATGAGTTGCAAATGACTCAACGGCACATAACAACAGCAACATCTTTAGATTGACAGCACAATTCCCAAGACCAGTACAATGAGTAAGGATGACATAAAAAGAATTAATGCCTTTGAGCTGTGGTGTTGGAGAAGACCATAGAACATCCCATGGGTGGCCAAGAACACGAACAGATATGTCTTAAAGAGGGTACATGCTGAGTGTTCTTTAGAGGCAAGAATGGTGAGACTTTTCTTCACATACTCAGCACATATTGCTAGAAGGTGCTATTCCTTGGAGAAGGACATGATGCTGGGAAGTGTGGAGGGTTGGTGAAGGAAAGGAAGACCCTCACCCAGGTGTATTGACAAGGTGATTGAAGCCATGAGTTGTATGTCAAGAAGTATGAGGAGGGTGGAGGACAAGGCTAAGTTTAGATCTTTTGTTTATAGAGTCACTATGAGTTGTACTTGACTCAATGGCACCTAACAATAACAATAACAATAACAATAAAAATGGCACCTTGACAACAACAAATGCACCAGAACTCATAGAAACTATTATCCATGCTTATAGTTATTTTATCCCCCAAAAATCCAAAATACAGGCATATATCTATAAAGTCTGGTAAAGTTCTTTGCACCAACATGCTTCCTTTTTCCTCAAGACATGCCGCTTCCTCATTAATCCATGAGTTTCAGACAAAGTGCTAGAAAGTCACAAGTCATTTATTCACTGAAGATCTTAATGAATGTGTATTAACAGAACCTTAATGCATGGTTATTATCTATTTTGTTGTTATTTTTTAACTCATGACTACCCTATGTACAACAGCCCCAAACCCTGCTCTATCCTGTGCCAATCTTATTGTCCAGCAGAGTGAATATGCATGATCACATTAGATTTCATTCTCTTTCTAATGTTGGTTTTTCATCGATGAGATTTTGTAGCCCTATTTGCCTGAAAGTTTTAGAAGGGGGAAGAACATCTATATTGCTGAAGCTATTTTCATAAGCAAGAGCAAATTTATCAGATAAAATCTTTGTCTAGCATCAAATAATCACATATTTAAAGATTTTTTAAAGATTTTTCCTTAATTATTTGACTAATCAATAACAACATATCAAATCTGGAGTTTGGAACTTAAAAATGTTTATTATTATTAGGATCATTAAATCTATCATTGCTCTGAATTATAAAGCAATCTGATATATTGAACTTCTGAGTTGAATTAAATATTGTATATATTTATGGTAAAAAATCAAATATATATATAACTCTTAAAATTATAGGTTGTTGTTGTTTGTTTTTATGTGCCGTCGAGTCGTTTGAGACTCATAGCGACCCTATGCACAACAGCCCTAAACCCTGCTCTATCCTGTGCCAACCGCACTGCCTCTGACACACCCATCCCGATTACCCCAAAATTATAGGTATTATATGAAAATCATATTAGAGCTTTATGAGTACTTTATTTTTATCCTGAAAAAAATACCAGAATAACATTTTAGGAATTTGAATTTGAATCAATATCTAATATTGTCATCTTTTGAATGCCCCTAAAGTTGTTGTTGTTTTGTACCATAGAGTATGCCCCAAAGGTACATAAAATGATGAATAGAAAATAAAACCTTAATAACAATTGACATTAATTTGAATTCATAATAATTTTGAAAAATTTGCCATTCTAAGCATTAGAAAGTTATTCCAAATTCTGGAAGAAGGAGAAACAGAAACACCAGTGCTATTTATCATTCAGCATTATAATTCTGTTTTGTCTTAATAAGACACCAAATGCCAAGCTTTCACCAGTTGTGAGATTGATTAAATATTCTTTCATCAGAGCAAATATTAGTCATTGAAATTACATGATTGTTTCTGTTATATACAGAATTTTCATCCCACAGAATAAGTAGTCTATTATTACTAGAAGCAAAGGGAGTTTCTTAATCACTTCTATTATACATTTTGTCACTAAATTTGGTGGTAAAAAAAATAGAGAAAATATATCACACTAACAGTGTATCTAAAAAAGCATTCATTTGTTTTCTGTTTCTAGAAGATTGCTGGATTAGAAAATCATTACCTTTTATAAATCTCATTAGTTTATACATTTAACCAGCTGTAAATAATGTCTTTGTTCTTATATACAATGGTGATGTTCATGAATGCTAATAATGAATTTTATAAAAAAATATCTGTATGTCTAGTAATGTTGATTGCTAAATATAGATAGTTATAGAAAGGTTTTAGGCTTTTTGTTCATATGGTCACTATGAGTCGTGCTCAATTCAACAGCAAAGTCAGTGTTTCTAGCATTGTTTAGGATGTGGATACCACTCAGTTAATCTATTTTCCACATGAATTTCCTTTGATAATGTTATCTACCAGTCATTCATAGACATAGATCTTTTAAAAGATGTCAGATATTTCTGGATAAGTGCATGATTGAATGTCCAAGCCTATACATGTTGTAGTAGTATATCTTTAGTCATAAATCTTCCAATACTACTTTCTAAAAATATTTTCATCTGAGTAAAAATACTTTATATTGTATTCTGTTGAGTGGTTGAGTAGATTCCAACTCATAATGATTCCAGGTGATGGTGCATAATCTATCCACTCTGTTTTCTTGCTTATTATTTTTATGAGTTATGTGCAAGGGTTTCTTCTGTAGAGCTATGAAAGGATTCATACCACCATTCTTAGGTTAGAAGCCAAACCATTTAACTATTGTATGACCAAGACTCTTAGTTTCTCTGGTTTTTATTCTCAAATATTTAAAGATTTTTTTCTATTAGATCATTTTCTTTCCTATTTAACCTCAACTTTCATTAGTAAACATTCTGAACTTATGGAATACTTCTAGTCTATTTTTCCCTCATGGCTTTACCATGGATATTATTCCAACTGTATTTTACAAAACTTCTATAATAGCATTTACTGATCACACAAAGACAATCCATTTCAGGGTTACAACAATTTATGAGTAACAACACAAGAATGACAGTTCTAGAACACATATGATACCTGTGTGTATATCAAGAGGCAGTATTTTAAAAAGAACAAGGAAAAACTGTAATTTGAAGTCAAGAAAAAGCATGTGTCAATCCATACCTTGAACAAATAAAACCAAAACTTGACAATATGAAGAACATGGCAGTAGGCTTGAAGAATGTGACTAATTAATAACCTGTGATACCGAGAAAACAATCTTGCTTGCTTATGTAGACGAACTTAAAGCATTTATTGATACAAGTCAAAGTCTGGTATGGATTATATCTGAGTGTAAGGAAATAAACCTCACAAATGGATCAATAAGAAGCAACATGATAAGTAAAAGATTTACTTAGAATCTCAAGGGTTTCATTTGACTTATAGTCACAATCATCATCCATGGGGAAAAAAGAAATATATTATTAAATTGTGTTAGAAAGATGTGCTACAAAAAGCCTCTTTAAATGTCTAAAGATTAAGTATGTTATGTTGAGGACTAGGTGCCTGACTTCAGCTATGACATTTGTCAATTGCCTTATACATATACTAGATCTGGACAATGAATTAAAAAAAAAAAAAAAGGAACCAAGGCAGTAAAATTTTGTTGGTTTCTAATAATATTGGATACATCATAGACTTAAAAAAAGAATGAAAATAAGTATCTTGAAGGAAGTACAATAAGAAAGCTTTTTGAGATTTCATCTTATGTATAGGAACTAGGGTCGTCTAGGGGTAAAAAGCTTCACTGCAATCCCGAAGGCATTAGGTTAAAATCCTCCAGATGCTCCGCACAAGAAGGACAGACATTCTCCTTTTGTGCAATTTATTATATCTGAAAACCCCCTGGAAGGTTAGCTATGGGTTGGTTCCAACTTGACAGTACACAACAACAACTTATGTATTTGGGACATAGTATCAAGAGGGACGTCTGCCTTTTGGTCCAAGCATAGGTTTCTCATTATCACAATCAAAAGTTCTGGGATTCCCATTCTTCTCAGAGTCAGCCATAGCTGTTATGATCCACATAGTCAAAAGCCTTTGCATAGTCAATGAAGCACAGATAGACATTCTTCTGGTATTCTCTGCTTTCTGCCAAGATCCATCTAACATTAGCTATAATATCCATAGTGCCATGACCTCTCTTCTAAATCCAGCCTGCACTTCTGGCAGTTCTCTGTTGACATATTGTTCCAAATGTTTTTGGATAATTTCAGCAGAATCTTGCCTGCATGTGATATCAATTATATTGTTCGATAATTTCCACACTCTGTTGGGTCACCTTTCTTTGGAATGGGAACAAATATTGTTCTCTTCCAGTCACTTGGCAGCTGGCTGTCCTCCAGATTTCCTGGCACAATTTAGTGAGCACATCCAGGGCAGTGTCTATTTGTTGAAATAAATCAATTAGTATGCTGTCAAATCCTGGAGCTTTGTTTTTTTGCCAATTCCTTCATAACAACTTGAACTTTCTCCTTCACCACAATAGGCTCTTGCTCATATGTTATTTCATGAAATTCCTCTGTGTCAGCCAATTCCTTCTGATACAGTGACTCTGTGTACTCCTTCCATCTTCTTTGATACTTTCTGGATCATTTAACATTCTACCTAAACTATCTTAAAGTAATGTCAAACATTGTTTGAATTTGATTTCAACTCTTTCCCCTTAAGAAACACTGAGCGAGTTCAGCCCTATTGATTTTCTGACTCCAGCTCTCTGCACATTTCATTTTAGTATCTTGTTTTGTCATCCTGAGCTGCCTTTTGAAATTTTCTGTTCAGCATTTTAATTTCTTGATTTCTTCTTTTAGCTTGGACCAAGAGGTAGTCATCAGAACACAGCAGTGAGACACCAGATGGTTCAAAATCAAGAAAGGGGTCTGTCCGGGATATATTTTGTCTCCATACCTTTTCAATCTGTATGCAGAACAGATCATCTGAGACACTGAGCTATATGAGAAGTAATGTGGCATCAGGATTGGTGGAAGAATCATCAACAATACGGATGACACAACCCTGCTTGCTGAAACTGAGGAGGACCTGAAGTGCTTGCTACAGAAGGTCAATGACTGCTGCCTTCAATAAGGATTGAAGCTCAACATCAAAAAACAAAGATTCCCATTACTGAGCAATTGATAGCATCAGTACGGATGGTGAAGAGATTGAGATAGTTAACAGTTTTAGTTTACTTGGTTCCACAATCAATACTCTTGGTAACAGCAGCCAGAAAATCAGGAGACGAATTGCATTGGGAAAGTCAGCTGTGAGGGACCTCTCAAGAGTACTGAAGAGCAAATACGTCAGGCTGGAGACTGAGGTGCGCCTGATCCAGGTTATAGTCTTTGCAATTATGTGCTATGCATCGGAGAGCTGGGCAATGAATAGGGATGATAGAAAGAGAATTGATGCCTTTCAGCTGTGGTGCTGGATAAGAGTGTTGAATATACCATGGACTATTAGGAGAACAAACAGACTTGTCCTGGAGAGGGTGAAGTCAGAATGTTCTTTGGAGTCAAGGATTCTGAAGCTTCATCAGACATGCTTTGGGCATGTTGCAAGGTGGGACTGGTCCTTGGAGAGGGACATCATGTTTGGGAGGGTGGAGGGGCGGTGCAGGAGAGGATGACCCTCGATGAGATGGATTGATTCTGTGAGTGGAGTGGTGGGAATGAATGTGTTTGAGACAGCAAGGTTGGCAGAGGATAGAACGGTGTTTAGGGCTCTTGTACATAGTGTCGTTATGAGTTGCAAGTGACTTGATGGCACATAACAACAGCAACAACATCAAGAGGGACCATCCCATGAAAGGGAATTAATTTTTAATAAAGTAATTGCTGTTATTATGTGCCATTGAGTTGGAATGACTCATATCTGACTATCCAGTGGATTTTCATGGGCTGTAAATTATGTGAAGGAGATTGCTCACCTTTCTCCTTCAGAAGACCTCTTGGTTGCCATCTATCTACCCTTAGGTTGGTAGCACAACTCTACCTACTAGTTCATCAGAGCTTCCTGATAGGTATCCATCTGTATATTGAGTAAATAATGTGATGGGTTAGTAAGAAAGAGGGAAAATAACAAAGAAATGGATTAATACAATTGCTATATAACTAAAATATAGCCATGTTTGCAAGCATGATACAAATGTAGACAGTGCATTAGTACACAAGGTCTTTATAAGTTAGAATCAACTTAAAGACTAGTAATAGCAGCAACAAAACAATTATTAAGAATTTACTGATGCAATTTTGGGTAGATTTAGTTGTTTGTTTTGATAAATTTGTGGCTTCTACTATATCAAAGTCTGACATACTTTGGACATGTAAGGAGAGACAGGTCTTTGGAGAGGGACATCATGCTGGGCAGAGTGGAAGGACAGCGCAGGAGGGGAAGACCCTCTATGAGGTGGATGGATTCAGTGACTGGGGTAATCGGGATGGATGTGTCAGAGGCGGTGAGATTGGCACAGGATAGAGCAGGGTTTAGGGCTGTTGTACACAGGGTCGCTATGAGTCACAAGCAACTCGACAGCACATAACAACAACAACAACAACAACAACACTATATCAAAACCATGGGTTATTCTAGTATTAGAGCCATCTTTTATTGAACGCTTGATTTTTTTCTTTCTCCGTAGACTTGTAATCAGTTCTGTCCATTCAACTTTCAGCTTATTCTGTAAATATCTCTTAACCTTTCACTATATGGACAAATATACATACAATGACTAGAATATGTGTCATCTTATTTTCTCAACATGGGGAGAAATAAACAATAAATTAGTAATCATGTATACAAATATGCTAATGTTCTTGTCCTCCAAAATTTTAGCGTTGATCAATGGAACTAAAATTCCATTTGTTATTTGACATTACAAATATTTCCTAGCCCTGCTTCTGAAAACATATTTAAAATATCAGTGAAATATATTTGAAATGACCTTTAAATAAATAGGTAGTGTTTGTTGTTGTTAGATTAGGTGCTATTGAGTCTAGTATGATTTTTTGGGATCCTGAGAACTACAAATCTGAACCCGGTCCTGTACTGTGTCATGTCATCATCTCTGACACCCTGTGCAGTCTCTGTGTCAATACATCTCACTGAGGTTCTTCTTCTCTTTAGCTGACTCTCCACCATTCCCAGCAACATGTCCCATCCAATAAATAGCTCTTCCTAGCAACACAGAACCATGTCCCACTGAAAGTATACTCCTATGCAAGTTCAAGCTGAAGATGAATAAAATTGAAACAAAGAAATAAGAACAAAAAGTTGACCTTGAGTCTATCACATCTGAATTTAAAAACCTTCTCAAGACAAGTTTGAGAACTTGAACAGTAATGAATGATGACCAGATGAGCTTTGGGAGGATGTCAAGTATATCATCCATGAAGAAGACAAAAGGTTATTACAAATACAGAGCAGGAAGAAAATTCCAAAATAAATCTCAGAAGAGACTTAGAATATTGCACTAGAATGCAGAGAAGCCAAAGCATAGG
This sequence comes from Elephantulus edwardii, assembly GCF_000299155.1. NCBI lineage: Eukaryota > Metazoa > Chordata > Mammalia > Macroscelidea > Macroscelididae > Elephantulus > Elephantulus edwardii. Next base: position 11,228,141 of record NW_006399850.1, read on the forward strand.
GAAGAAATTAAGACTTTAAGAACATGAAAAGAAAATTTCAAAGGGTAGCTCAGAAACACAAAGCAAATTATTATAATAAAATCTACAAAATACTGGAATCAGAAAATCAAAAGAGATAAACTGTCTCAGGATTTTTTACGCTTAATGAATTGAAGAACAAAATCAACCCTTGAGTACAATAATTAAGGATGTTTTGGGCAGAATATTGAATGTTCCAGGAAGCATTACAAGATGATGGAAGGACTACATAGTGCTACTGTACAAAAAAGAATTGGTTGACATAGAAGAATTTCATGAAACAACTTATGGTCAAGAGGCAATGGTGATAAGAAGGACGTTTAAGATGCTTTGAAGGAATTGGCAAAATACAGGAATTGATGGGAGGATACCAATTGATATATTTCTACAAACAGATGCCTCCCTGGACGTGTTAACTTGATTGTACCAAGAAATCTGTAGGACAACTATCTGGCCAACTGAGTAGAAAAGATCCCTATTTATTCTCATTTAAAAAAAAAATGTGTTTCAATGAAATGTGAGAATTGTCAAACAATATCACTAATAGCACAGAAAAAAACCAATTTTGCTGAAGATTATAAAAAAAGGACTGCAATAGTGCAAAGATAGAGACTTACTAGAAATACAAGCTGGGCTTAGATAAGGCTGTGGCACTAAGCACATCATTTTCAATATCAGAGAGTAAAAGAGGAGTGTCTGTTTATTTGGGTTTTATTGACTATGTAAAGGCATTTAACTATGTGGATTGCAACAAATTGTGGCTAACCTTGAAAAGAATGGGGATCCCTGAGCATCTAGTTGTGCTTATGCAAAACCTATTCTTGGACCAGTAGGCAGTAATCACGACAGAAAAAAGTGTCACTGTATGGTTCAAAATTAGAAAAGGAGTGCATCAGGGATGCATTCTTTCTCCATACCTTTTTAATATGTATGTGGAACAGATCATTCGGGAGGCTGGACTTTATGAGGAAGAATGATCAGGATTGGAGAAAGATTCTTTAACAATTTGTGTTATGAAGATGATACATTTCTTGTTGATATTTAGGAGGGCATAAAGCATTTTCTACAAAACGTTGTAGTCTTCAAAATGAATTGAAGATTGCCATTAATAAAGATTCTCACCACTGGACCAGTTGGCAGTACCATGAGAGATGAAGAAAAGTTTGAGATAGAGAATGTTAACAATTTAAGCTTGAATGACTCACAATCAAAGTTCTTGACACCAACAATCAGGAAATTAAAAGATTAATTGCATTAGGAAAATCTGCTGTTAGGGACCTCTCCAGAGTACTGGAAAGCAATGATGTCAGTACAAGACTAAGGTGTGCATAATCCAGGCCATAGTCTTCACAATTACTTACTATGCATCAAAGAGCTGGAAAATAACCAAAGATTGCAAAAGAAAAATTGCTGTCTTTGAGTTGTGGTGCTGAAGAAAATTATTGAACATACCCTGGACTTTCAAGAGAATAAGCATGCCTATCCTGTGGATGGTGATACCAAGCTGCTCCTTGAAGTCAAGAATTTTGAAGCTCCTTCTCAAATACTTTGGTCACACTGCCTGGAGGGACCAGTCCTAGTAGAGTGATATCATGCCTGGAAGGATGGAGGGACAGCTGAGGAAAGGAAGACCTCAGATGGGATGGCTTGACACGATAATTGGGAAAGGAAGATAGATGTGTAAGTAACAGAGATTGATTAGGAAAGAACGAGGTTCAGAGCTATTGTGCATCTGGGTGTTATGAGTCATAGTCAACTCGGTGGCACATAACATTTGAACTTGAATATGGAAAATAAATGATCTTTTCTGAATTCTGTGTCAGATCTTGTTTTCAATGGGAATATTGTCTCCTATGTCTATTTTCACACTAACTATTGATTTTTTTCCTGAATATTACAACTAGTTATATCCATGCAGATAGGCTCAGTTTATGTTTCTGAAAAAAAGTGTATTAATAATATCTTTGGATTTGCAAACTATTATTATGTAATCTCTAACATAATTCTATCACAAAGACTATATTTTTTATCTTCCAATTATAGTTTCTTTCCAAATTTCCCATTCTTATCACCAATACATATCCTTGCAACTTGATTATATTTGATTAATTTCAGACTGTAGAAATGTATAGAAACATTCATTTAGTTCATCTTTGACATTAATAATTATTGTGTATAAATTGTAAGAAAAGCTTCATATTTTTTTGCATTTAATAGTTTTATTAACTGGCCATATATGTAATTACACTTTATTTCACGATACTGCTGATGCTGTGTTGTGCCTTTGAGTCAGAGCTGAGCCACAGCTGACCTCAACAGGTTTTCTTTCAGAGACAATAAATCACACAGGAGAAGACTAACTAGACTCTTCATGCAGAGCAGCTAGTGCATTCAAACCACATACTTTTGGATTTGCAATGCAGCTTCTAACCCGTAGACCATAGATCTTGAAATAGTTTAGGGATTTGGTTTAGTTTGGTTTGGTTTTAGGGTTGTGGTGGGTTTTGTTGTTTTTTTATGATGATCATGACATTCTGTCTCTTACACATGTTATTTCTGGCATAGTAGACTATATGGTTACAGGCTTGGGAATGAACAGTATCAGTCCATGTCAGCTCTCTAATACCTATTGGATGGATCTCTGTACCTTCCATTATATTTTTTAAAATTCCCAATGTGAACTACAGTTCTAGAGAAACAAAATCTTGAGGATGATTTTTCTTGTTGATTCTAAAATTTAGATAGACTTATATACACTGATGATTTAAAAATGTTATTATTGCTAGGTAATATGAAATCTTTCACTCTTGAAAGATTTCATGTTACCTAACAATAAAGATTCTCACCACTGGACCAATTGGCAGCATCAGGATGGATGGTGAAGAGATTGAGATTGTACACAGCTTTAGCTTGCTTGGCTCCACAGTCAACAGTCTTGACACCAGCAGCCAGGAAATTAAAAGGTGCATTGCCATGGGAAAGTCTGCTGTTACAGACCTCGCCAAAGTACTGAAGAGCAATGGCGTCTCTCTGGAGACTAAGGTGCATCTGATACCTATCATCTTTGCAATCACTTTTTATGCATCAGAGGGCTGGATAATGACTAGGGAGGACAGAAGGAGAATTAATGCCTTTGAGCTGTGGTGCTGGAGAAAAGTATCGAGAATACCATGGACTGCTAGGAAAACAAACAAATTTGTCCTGGAAAGGGTTAAACCGGGTGGTTCCTTGGAGGCAAGGATTCTGAGGCTCCGTCTAACATACTTTGGACATGTTGTGAGGAGAGACGGGTCCTTGGAGAAGGACATCATGCTTGGGAGGGTGGAGGGACAGTGCAGGAGAGGAAGGCCCTCTATGAGGTGGATTGATTCAGTGACTAGGGTAATCGGGATGGGAGTGTCAGAGACAGTGCGATTGGCACAGGACAGAGCAGAGTTTAGGGCTGTTGTACATAGGGCCGCTATGAGTCGCAAGCGACTCGACGTCATATAACAACAACAACAACAACAACAACAACAACAACAATATGAAATCAAGTGCAACTAATAGTAACTCATAGAATAGATCTGACCCCTGCCCTATCCTGTCTCATCTTCATCATCTCTGACATACTTGAGCCCATTTCTGCAGTCACTGTGTCAATTTAGCTCATTGGATTATTTCTCTCTTTCATTTAACAACCATATTTCCAAGCATGATTGCCCCTCCCAAGGAATAGCTGCAGTAGCTACATGTCTAATCATCAGAGAGGAATTTTTGCCATCTTTACCTCCAAAGGCCACACAGGATGTACTTTCTCCAAGACACATCTGTTTGTTTGTTTTTAAATCCATGGGATTTCATTACTCTTCTTCAGCACCACTACTCAAAGGAATCAATTATTCTGTAATTCTTATTCACTGTTCAGCTTTCTGAATCACAGCTAGTGATTGAGAAGACCATGACCTGAATCAGGTGCACCTTAGTCTTCAAACTGATAGCATTTCTCTTAAGTATTTTGTAGACAACCCTGACATCAGACTTGCCTAATGCAATATGTCTCCTGATTTCCTGAATGCTGGTACAAAGGGTGTTGATTGTTGACTGAAGCAAGATGACACGATTGACAGCTTCAATTCTTTCTCCATCTATTGTAGTGTTGACTGCTGATCTTGTGGTGAGAGCCTTTGTTTTCTTGGTATTAATCCATGAGGACGTTGTAGTTCTTGATGTTCTGCAGTACTTTCAGCAAACAAAACTGTCATCTGCTTAGAAAAAGATGTTAATGCGTCTTCCTCTGATCCTGATGTCACATTCCTCTTCATAAAGTCTAGCTTTATGAATTATTTTCTCAGCATACAGATTGTTTAGGCATAGAGAAAAGATACATCCCTAACACACACTCTTCCTGTTTTAAAACCTTTCTCAGTTTAGACAATAAAATTTTGATCTGTGCATAGATTTATCATAAGCAAAGTTTAATATTCTGGGATTATCATTCTTCTCAATTTTAGCCATAATTCATTATGATGTACACAGTCAAATACCTTATAGTCAATAAAATGAAAATACACATCCGCTTTCAGTCAGGATCTATCTGACAATAGCAATGATATTCCTAGTGCCGTTGCCTCATCTAAACCCAGCTTGAACTTCTGGAATTTCCCTGTCTATATACTGTTCTAGCCATTTTTGGATGATCTTTAGTAATATTTAACTTGCATGATATATTATTGATATTGTTAGATAATTTCCACATTTGATCATCTTTCTTGGGAATGGGAACAAATGAAGATCTCTTCCAGTCAGTTGGCCATGTAGCTGATCTCCAAATTTTCCGCTATAGACTGGTGAGCACTTCCAGGACTGACTGCATCAGTTATTTATAACACGTCAATTGATATTTCATATATTCTGGTGCCCAATTTTTGACAAATGTCTTCAATGCACCTTGAACTTCTGATATCACTATGGTTCTTTATCATATGCTACATAATGAAATATTTCAGTTTCTACCAGTTTTGGTGTTTTGTTCAGTGTCTATGTATTCCCTCTACCTTCTTTTGATGTTTCTATATCATCCAGATTTTGCCAGTATCTGTCAATATTGCAGATATGTTGTTGTTGTTGTTGTTATGTGCCATCGAGTCGCTTGTGACTCATAGTGACCCTATGTACAACAGCTCTACACTCTGCTCTGTCCTGTGCCTATCTCATTGTCTCTGACACACTCATCCCAATTGCCTCAGTCACCAAATCAATCCACCTCCCAGAGGGCCTTCCCCTCCTGCGCCTGCCCTCCACCCTCCTAAGAATGGTGTCCTTCTTCAAGGACCGGTTCCTCCTTACAACATGACCAAAGTATGTCAGACAAAGTTTCAGAATCCTTGCCTCCAAGGAGCAGTCCTGTTTAACCCTCTCCAAGATGAATCTGTTTGTTTTATTAGCTGTCCATGGCACCCTCAGCACTCTTCTCCAACACCGAAGCTCGAAAGCATCAATTCTCCTTCTATCCTCCCTGGTCATTGTCCAGCTCTCTGACGCATAACAAGTGATTGGAAAGACCATGGCCTATACCAGAAGCCCTTAGCCTACAGAGACACACCATTGCTCTTCAGTATTTTAGAGAGGTCCCTAGCAGCAGACTATTGTTGTTGTTGTTGTTGTTTAATGCCGTCAAGTCGTAGACAACTCATAGCGACCCTGTGAACTAACAGCCTGAGCACTGTTCGTACATAGAGTTTCTGGAGGCAAGCCATTTTGGAAGTAGATGCTGCTCCTGCTTCCAGGCTTGATTTAGTCGGGAAGCTCCAGCCAATACTGTCCACCATGGGTACCTGTTACCACGATTGGCACATCACTGTCACAGGCTTCAGCATCACAGCAACCACGAGTTACCTCTGTACAGCAACGCACAGACCAGTGCTATATAATATTGTAATTATTCAGTATTCCAATCTCAGTAACCTATTAGTACTGGTGGCTTAATGGAAAGAAATCGCACTGTTAATTGAAAGTTCATGGTTCAAACCCACCAGCTGCTCCCTGAGAGAAAGATGGGAAATTTCCTCCTGTGTAATCCTGGATACCTACTGGAGGGTCAGTTATTGCCTGGTTTTTATCCATGTTTTTAACTTTCCAGCCACCAGATATTATTAACTGCATCTTTATTATATGTGTGGTCAATTTCAGACTGCACAATTTAATAACAATCTTCAGTATCTTTCTCTTTGGCTGTAGCTATTAGCATGTATAATTGACCAAGATCCAGAGGCAGAATGTTTTTTATTCATTAATTACTCATTATTCATTATTATTCTAGTTAATACTATGGAAGTCATTTGCTTTTTGTTAACCTTTATAGGCTTGGAATTTGCAACTATTCCTTATTATAGTATATATTGAAAACTTCTAAGGGTGGTTTTAATCATAGAAACTAATTTCTTAAAAATTCATACAGACAAAAAGATCGATGGAGACAAAATCTCCATATATTGGTCAAAGATATTTTTGATGTCATGATAATGAGCTGATAAGAGCATCTATCTGAGATTTAGAGGCACTGGAAACTACTTATAAGAAATACATGTAGGACCAAAAAACAATCATTTATTTGAAACCTTCATATGGTATTTTATAAAATATTTCTCATTTGTAAATTTACAGCAATGTTCATGTATATCAGAAATGATGAGGATGGCACAAGATATGGCAGATTTAGATCTACAACAAGTGCCACAAGAGTTTTATGACAAGGTGCTAACTGAAATGTCAATGATTTAATCCAGTACAGCAGCTCTTTAGAAGAAACGGTCAGACAGTCTACCTTCATAAAGCTTACAGTTAAGAAAACCCTATGAAGCATTCAATTATGTAAAATACAGGGCTCATACGAGTTAAGGACCAATTTACCAGAGGATAACAACAAAATTAAAATAAAATTAAAATAATAATAATAATAATAGTAATAATTATATTAAGTAAATAAAACTAAAGTTTCTAATTTGATTACAAGTTTCTGGATATCATGAGCTTCACATCTCATAATGGTAATGTCTCTACAATATCAAACAACATGAAAAAACATAAAGTATATGGTTCTTTGCTATTGTTGTTGTTATAGTGATAGTGTCATTAAGTTACCTGTGACTCATAGTGACCCTATGTACACCAGTCCTGAAATCTGATCTATCCTGTGCCAACTTTACTGTCTCTGAAATACCTACCCTCATTACCCCAGTCCCTGTATCAATCTATATCATCGATGGTCTCCCTCTCTTTGCCTCTCCACTCTTCCAAGTATGATGTCCCGATCCAAGGATCAGTCCTTCCTGTCAACATGCCCGAAGTATCTTAGACTAAGCCTAACAATCCTTGCCTCCAAGGAGTAGGCTGGCTTCACTCTCTCTAAGATGAAACTTTGTTCTCCTGGCAGTCCATAGTATATTAAAACTCTACTCCAGCACCACAACTCAAAGATATCAATTCTCTTTCTATCATATTTAGTCATTGTCCAGCTCTATGACACATAGCAAGCAATGGCAAGGACTATGGCCTGGAATGGACATGCGTTAGTCTTCAGACTGATGTAATTGCTCTTCAGTATTCTGGAGAGGTCCCTGACAGTCAGCTTTCCAAATGCAATTCATCTCTTGATTTCTTGGCTGCTGGTATCAAGAGTGTTGATTGTGGAGCCAAGCAAACTAAAGCTGTTAACAATCTCAATCTCTTCAACATCCATCATGATACTCAAATTGGCCTAGTGGTAGAGAATCTTTTTTTTCTTGATGTTGAGCTTTGATCCATACTGAAGGATGCAGTCCTTCACCTTCTGCAGCAAGTGCTTAAGGTCCTCCTCGGTTTCAGTGAGCAGAGTTGTGTCATCTGCACAGTATAGTTTGTTGATGAATCTTCATCTAATCCTGATGCCACATTCCTCCTTATACAGCCCAGTCTCCTGGATGATCTGTTCTGTAAAAATATAGAAGAGGTATGGAGACAGAATAGAGCTCTGCCATACATCCTTCCCGATTTTGAACCATGCAGTCAGTGTTCCCTTGCTCAGTTCTGGCAATGGCCTCCTGATCTAAGCATAAGTTTTGCATAAGCACAATCAAGTGTTCTAGGATTCTCATTCTTCTCCAAGTCAGCCACAGTTTGTTGTGATCCACACAGTCGACGCCTTTGTATAGTCAATGAAACACAGATAGACAATCCTCTGGTACTCTTTGCTTTCAGCCAAGATCCAATAATCAAAACTGAGAAGCAGTGATTAAGCTATTTTCTCTTGACTTGATCCTAAATAACACATTAATTTCAATAATTTGCCCTTCAAAAAACCCGAAGTCATTGTTACTGAGCTGGAACTGACTTAGAGTTGACCTGTTAGTATGTTTTCAAAGGCTACAAATTACATAGGAGGAGACTGGCCCTCCTTTTACCACAGAGCAACTTGTGGATTCAGACTTCCCACCTTTAGGTTGACACTGGAGCTCTCTAAGTTACACTTAATTCCCAAAATTGATACTGGTTGAGATTGAGTTAAAAAATAAAGAAATTAGGGTAATGGTGGACATAGTTCAGTGGTGATTAATTTTATAAAACACAATGCATGTGAATGATTGTATGAAACACAGGGTGAATGAACGAAAATGTGAAATACAATAAATATGAATTGTGCTTACAAATCAATATAAAATAAATATTTAAAAAGATTAATATTTTTAATAGCTGACTCAATCTATAAAGGCCAATATTGTGAATAAATATTCACTTATTAATCCTGGAAGAAGCTCACTTTAACTGATTGTTGATAGTTTGAGAGAAGCGTTCATGGTCACGGAGGAAGACCTTGAAATTAATGCTTAAAGTGTCATATGGTAGGTTTGATTTATTCAGTTTTGTTTAATAGGCACAGTATTGGTGGTAGAGCGCATAACATATTGAACTACTAACCAAAAGATTGTCATATTGAATCCACCTGCTGGCTCAATGTGTGAGAGAAAGATGGGCAATGTCTTTGTGTGAAGATTTAAAGCTTGGGAGATTTGATGAAGGGTTCTTGTAAGTTGAATTTGAATCTACATCAGTGTGTTTGTGTGGTTTTTGAAACTAGTTCTTACATTTTTGTATAAATTTAGGTGAAGATGATTGTATTGTCCTGATTTTTAATTTACAAATAATAATTAAGCAACAGTGATAAACATAGTGTCAGTGGGCCAGCAAATACAAGTCAATTATTTGTAGCTCTGATTCATCTTCAGAATGAACAGATCTCAGCTAAACTTCTTATGCTATCTTTTATATGCTCTTTCTGGAAGAGTTCATAAGATTTATCTATATAGTGCCTTATTTTGGACACATTTATAGGGAGATTTAGAAGGAGAAAATGCAAAGGAAATTGCTCTAGTAAGTCACATTACTTGGCCATGAGTTGAAGCTTTCTTGTTCTGAGCTCCCCTGTGTGGTACAAGTTTTAAGAAGCTTATGTTTTTGGTCTCAGTGGGAACTCTCCAGATGAGTGGAGATAAATTAACCCAAATAGAAAATAAGGTCTGTAAGATTATTGCTAATGATACTTTATTGTCCAGAGGTATAGAGTTTAATCTTCTGAGGAGTTCTGTATTTATAGGAACCTTTACTATGTCACCCAATAAGACACTGTGATGTAGAGTTTATGCCAGAACTTGCACATTGTTTCTTTTCCTACATTGTCTCACCTGAGATTAAAACACCTTTTTTCAGTAGTTTTGTTTTCTTATTATTAATAGTCATGATTAAATAATTTGATCAGCATCACAGTACTAGAGATAACTACAGATAATATATTTATCAGCTAATTTACAAAGTTTAGAATATCAAAGCATTTCAATATCTGAGTTCCTTCTTCACCATTTCAAACTGATTTTATTGCCTAGAATCTTAAGAAGCATCTGGGCTTCATGCCAACTCTTAATGCTATTTGAAAGTCGATGAAAATTTCAACATTATATTTGAATGAAATATTCATCATTTTATCTACGAGCACAGACAGTACTGCTGACTAACTTTATTTAGCAACAACAACAAGAAAAAGGTCTAAAAATGTCATCCAGGTCTTACTCCCTGTCACCTGATTTAAAAGGGTGTGTTTGATACAGAAAATAATCATTATTTCTTGCCTAAGATTTTACTCAAATATAGTTATCTCTTTTCTGTTAGTCTAAGTATTTGAAAGAGAGTTAGTTTAAGAAGTTATTTGCTTTTTAAAATCAGAACAGAAGAATTGTGTGTATCCTATGTACTAACATTATAATCCATTAAGGATCTTATAAGAGAATTGTATGAGCCATAACATATGTTCTCATATATTGTACTTCAATCCAGAAAATTTTCTTCTGTAGCTCAAAATATTAGCATTAAATTCTTTTCAATTAATTTATGTAATTTTGTGTCATGAAATCATCTGCAACTCGTAGAGAGCCTATGCATAACAGCTCTGAAACCTGTTCTATTCTAACTCAATTTTACTGTATTCAACACATCTACCCCCATTACCCTAGTTGCTGTGTCAATTCATTTCATCGGGGGTCTTGCTTTCCTATGCTGTCCCTTTATTCTTCTAAGCATGATGTTCTTCTCCAAGGACTGCTACCTCCTGGAAACATGGCCAAAATCCTTGCTCCAAGGAACAACTTGGTTTCACTCTCTGCAGGATAATACCTTTGTTCTCTTGTCAGTCTGGTATGTTCAATACTCTTTTCCAGCACCACAAGTCAAAGGCATCGATTTTCCTTGTGTCATCCTAGGTCATTGTCCAGCTCTTTGATGCATACCAAGTAATTGCAAAGACCATGGCTTGGGTCAGGTGTACTTTAGTCTCCAGACTGACATTATTGCTCTTCAGCACACTTGAGAGGTCCCTGAAAACAGATTTTCCTAATAAAATTCACCTTTTTATTTCCTGACTAATCTGTGGCCCTCGGGCCTGTCTTTCATTGTTTTTGTTCAGACATTCCGCTAGGTCATATAGCCCTGGTGTACAAGTTGCCGTACAGCGGTCACTTGTGGTTGCTGTGAGACTGAACACTGTGACACTGATGTGTGTCAAATGTGTTAATGGTTGGCTACCCAATGCGGACAGAGAATGGGGTGGAGCTCTCCGATTAAAACAAGCTTGAATGTAGGAGTGGCATCCACTTCTGTAATAGCTTGCCTCCGGAAATCCTATGAACCTGGAGAGAGGATGAGAGACACCCAAGCGTTGAGGACTCTCCTCATAGGTTCAATATGAGTCACCTGCGACTCGATGGCACTTAACAACAACAACAACAACAGTGCCAAGAGCGTTGATAGGGGACTGAGCAAGCTGAAAGTACTAACAACCTCAATCTCTTCCCTATCTGTCATGGTGCTGTTAATTGGACGAGTTGTCAGAATCTGTGTTTTGTTTTGATATGGAGCATCAATCCACATTTAAGACTACAGTCCTTGACCTTCTGTAGCAAAAGCTTCAGGTCCTCCTCAATTTCTGCAAGCAAGATTGTGTCATCTGCATAACACAAATTGTTGATGAACCTCCCTCCAATCCTGATGTTACATTCCTCTTCATAAAATTCAGCCATAAAGTCCAACAGAATGATTGGTTCCAGAAATAAATGAAAAGATACAGACAGGACGCATCCCCAATATACTCCTTTCCAGATTTTGGACTGTGAAGTATTTCCTTGCTATGTTCTGACTACTGCTTTGGTCCAAATATAGCTTTCACATGAACACAACAAAGTGTTCCAAGAGTCTCGTTCTTCTCATTGTTAGCCACAGTATGCCTTTACATAGTCAATGAAACACAGATAGACATTCCTCTGGTACTGTCAGCTTTGGGACAAGATATATTGGCTATTATGTCCCTAGAGCCATGACTTCTTCTAAAAACCCTTTGTATTTCTGGTAGTTCTCTGTCAGGGTATTGTTCTAGTGAATTTTGGACAATCTTCAGCACAATTTTGCTTGCATATGATATTAGTGATGTTGTTATTGTTATGTGCCATCAAGTGAATTGTAACTCATTCAAACCCTGTGTACAACAGCACTGAACTCTGCTCTATCCTGAGCCAACCTTATTGTCTCTGACACACATTCCCCATTACCCCCATCACTTAGTCAATCCATTTCATTGAGTGTCTTCCTCTCCTGCTCTGTCTCTCCAACCTCCCAAGCATAATGTTCCTCTCCAAGGGCTGGTCCCTCTTTGTAACATGCCCAAAGTTTGTCAGACAGAGCTTCAGAGTCTTTGGCTCCAAGGAGCAGCCTGATTTCACCCTCTCCAGGACTGTTTGATAACTTCCACAGCCTTTTGGATGATTGTGTATTTTCACTAAGAAGCTCGAGTGGTCTAGTTGTTAGAAAGTGTACTGCAATCCCAAAGGCATGTGGTTTGAATCTACCAGCTCCTCTGCAGGATGGATGGACAATCTCTTCCCGTGGAATTAACTACCTCTGAAAACCTGCTACAGGGTCAAGCTATGGGTCAGTTCCAACTCCATGGTATTCCAACAACAATTAACTGATGTCATTGATGTTGTTATGTGCTGTCGAGTCCCCTGCTACTCATAGTGGCCTTATGTACGATAACCCCTAAATCTTGCTCTATTCTGTGCCAAACTCACTTACTCTGACTCACCTACCCCAATACACCAGTCAGTAAATCATTATATCTCATTGAGGGTCTTCCTCTTCTGCGCTGTCCTTCCACCTCCCAAGCATGAAGCCCCCCTCCAAGGACTGGTCCCTCCTTGCAACATGTTCAAAGTATGTCAAATGAAGCTTCAGAATCTTTGCCTCCAAGCAGCAGCCTGGTTTAACCCTCTCTAGGTCGAACCTGTTCATTCGCTTAGCAGTCCATGGTATATTCAATACTCTTCTCCACTGCTCAAAGGCATCAATTTTATCCTCCCTAGTCATTGTCCAGCTCTCTGATGCATAGCAAGTGATTGCAAAGACCATGACCTGTAACAAGCTCACTTTGGTCTCCAGAGTGACATTGTTGCTCTTCGGTAGTTTGTTGAGATCTATAACAGCAGACTTTCCCAAAGTAATTTATCTTTTAATTTCCTGTATGTTGTTGTCAAGGGTATTGATTGTGGAGCCAAGGAAACTGAAGCTGTTAATCTCAGTCTCTTCACCATCTATCAGGGTGCTGCAAATTGGCCAAGTGGTGAGAAACAGAAACACAGGTTATACACATAGATTTCACCTGAGGGTATGCATAGGAATCAGATTTATTACATCTGTGGAATGAACCACTGGAGAAACTCAATATCGACTGTGGAAACTAGGCCAAGTGCTAATTATGGAACAGACAACCAATTACTCATACGCAAATTCAAACTCAAGCTAAGGAAAATTAAATCAAATCCACAGGAACCAAAATATGATGTTGAGTCTATCCCACCTGAATTTCAAAACCATTTAAGGACCAGGTTTGAGGCCTTGAACACTAATGAGCAAAGACCTGATGAGTTGTGGGAGAATATCAAGAATATCATCCAGGAAGTATGCAAAAGGTCACTACAAAGAGAGAGGAGGAAGAAAAGACCAAAATGGATGTCAGAAGAGACTCTGAATATTGCACTGGGTGCTGAGAAGCCAAAGCAAAAGGAAGAAATAGACATTAAGAAGCTGAACAGAAGATATCAAACGGCAGCACAGGAAGACAAAGTATTACAATGAAATGTGCAAGGAGCTGGAGTCAGAAAATCAAAAGGGCCAAACTCATTCAGCATTTCTTAAGCTGAAGGAACTGAAGAACAAATTCAGACCTTGAGTAGCAATACTTAAGGATGCTTTGGGAAGAATAGTAAACAATCCAGAAAGTATTAAAAGAAGATGGGAAGACTATACAGAGTCATTGTACCAAAAGAAATTGGAATATACAACAACCAGGAGAAGATAAAATAAATGAATGGGCCTTCTAAGAATCAAATCCCTCTGCACATCCCAAAACGTCTCCAACAGGGTGAAGAGGGAAGACACAGACTGGGAAAAAGTATTTGGGATAGACATGTCAGATAAGGGACTTGTATCTAGAATTTATAAAATACTCGAGCATCATAAGAAGATAAAGGTAAATTAATAATACAGTTGGAAAATGGGCACAGGATATGAACAGACACTTCACCAAAGAAGACATTCATATGGCCAACAATCACATGAAGCAATGTTCAAAATCCCTAGCTCTAAGATGCAAATCAAAACAACTATGAGATATCAACTCACCCCAGGAAGAATAGCAAAATTTAACAGAACAGCAAGCAACAAATGCTGGTGAGGTTGTGGAGAGACTGGAACCCTTACTCACTTTTAGTGGAAGTGTGAAATGGTGCAACCACTATGGAAAGTGGTGTGGCACTTTCTCAAAAAGTTGCAAATAGAGATACCATTTGACCCAGCAATTCCAATACTGGGAATATATCCTAAAGAGTCCATAACCACCACCCAAGCAGATATATGCACACGGTCACTATGAGTCACAAGCGACTCGATGACACATAACAACAACAACAACAACAACAATGTTTATCGGGCTTTGTTCACAAAGTTGGAAACAACCCAGGTGCCCATCAACAAACGAATAGATAGAGAATCTGTGGTATATCCACAGAATGGAATACTATGCTGCAATGAAAAACAAGGAACTCATGCAATATTATTCAAAATGAGTGACCCTGGAGGACATTATGCTGAGTGAAATATCTCAGTCACAAAAAGACAAATACTGCAGAGTGCCACTGTTGTAGAATGGAACTGATATCAGGATTGGGATAAGACTGAAAAAAAAACTGGATAAATTATGTATACTGCATTGAAACAGATGAGGGAGAGAATAATTTAAAAGTGATATATGATAGGGTATTATGGTTATCATTCATGAAATTCCTCTGTGTCAGCCAATTCCTTCTGATACAGTGACTCTGTGTACTCCTTCCATTTTCTTTCGATACTTCCTGGATCATTCAACATTCTACCCAAAGTATACTTAAGTATTGCCACCCATGGCTTGAATTTGTTTTTCAACTCCTTCAGCTTAAGAAATGCTGAACAAGTCCGGCCCTTTTGATTTTCTGATTCCAGCTCTTTTTATTATAGTATCTTGCTTTGTCGTCCCGGGCTGCCTTTCAAAATTTTCTGTTCAGCTCTTTGATTTCTTCCTTTAGCTTTGGCTTCTCAGTGCTCTAATGCAATACTCAGAGTCTCATCTGACATCCATCTTGGTCTTTTCTTCTTCTTCAGCATTTATAATTATCTTTTGCATTCCTCATGCACAATTTTCTCGATATCCTTCCACAGCTCATTTGGTCTATGCTCATTGGTGTTCAAGGATTCAAACCTGCTCCTGAGATGGTTTTGAAATTTGAGTGGGACAGACTTAAGGTCAGGAGGAAGTTCAAGCTGCTCTGAAGGAATTGGCAAAAAACAAGGCTCCAGGAATTGACAGCATGCCAATTGATTTATTTCAACAAACAGATGCTGCCCTGGATGTGCTCACTAAGCTGTGCCAGGAAATCTGGAGGACAGCCAACTAGCCAACTAGCTGGAAGAGATCGATATTTGTTCCCATTCCAAAGAAAGGTGACCCAACAAAGTGTGGAAATTCTCAAACAATATCGTTGATATCACATGCAAGCAAGATTCTGCTGAAAATTATCCAAAAACACTTGGAACAATATGTCAACAGAGAATTGTCTGATGTGCAGGCTTGATTTAGAAGAGGTCGTGGTACTAGGGACATTATAGCTAATGCTAGATGGATCTTGGCAGAAAGCAAAGAATACCAGAAGAATGTCTATCTGTGTGTGTTTCATTGACTATGCAAAGGCTTTTGACTGTATGGATCACAACAAGCTGTGACTGACTCTGAGAAGAATGGGAATCCCAGAACATTTGATTGTGCTAATGCGAAACCTATACTTGGACCAAGAGGCAGTCATCAGAACAGTGCATGGGGACACTGGATGGGTCAAAATCAAGAAAGGGATCTGTTGGGGATGTATATTGTCTCCATACCTTCTCAATCTGTATGCAGAAGTGATCATCCAAGATGCTGGGCTGTACGGGGAGGAATGTGGCATCAGGATTGGTGGAAGAATCATCAACAACCTGCGTTATGCCGATGACACAGCCCTGCTTGCTGAAACTGAGAAGGACCTGAAGCACTTGCTGCAGAAAGTCAAGGACTGCACCCTTCAATAAGGATTGAAGCTCAACATCAAGAAAACAAAGATTCTCACCACTGGGCCAATTGGCAGCATCAGTATGGATGGTGAAGAGATTGAGACAGTTAACCGTTTTAGTTTACTTGGTTCCACAATCAACACTCTTGGTAACAGCAGCCAGGAAATTAGGATATGAATTGCACTGGGCAAGTCAGCTGTGAGAGCCCTCTCAGGAGTACTGAAGAACAACAACGTCAGGCTGGAGATTAAGGTGCACCTGATGCAGGCTATAGTCTTCACAATTACGTGCTATGCATCAGAGAGTTGGACAGTGAATAGGGATGATAAAAAGAGAATTGATGCCTTTGAGCTGTAGTGCCAGAGAAGAGTGTTTAATATACCATGGACTGCTAGGAGAACAAACAGGTTTGCCCTGGAGAGAGGGGGAAGCCAGAATGCTCCTTGTAGTCAGGATTCTGAAGCTTCATCTGACATATTTTGGGCATGTTGCAAGGAGGGACTGGCCCTTGCAGAGGGACATCATGTTTGGGAGAGTGGAGGGACGGCGCAGGAGAGGAAGACCTTTGATGAGATGGATCGATTCTGTGAGTGGAGTTGTGGGAATGAGTGTGTTTGAGATGGCAAGGTTGGGACAGGATCGAACGACATTTAGGGCTTTTGTACATAGGGTCTCTATGAGTCGTAAGCGACTCGACGGCACATAACAACAACGATTATGGTTATCACAGGAGTCCAGAATTAAGGTTGCATAGTAAAGTGTACTCGGGGCAATGGGAGGGGTGCGGGCAGATTGTATACCAAAAAGAATTTTTCTTTTATTTTTCAAAGAGAGGAGCGAAGTGGGGGGTATGGGGCGAAGGGTCTGGGCAGGGAGAAAAGTGCAACAATGAATGAATGGAAATCCAAAATCTCTGTAAATGTTCATTAAATTTAATAAAATTTTAATAAAAAGGAATTGGCAAACACAGAAGAATAATTAATTGATATTGAAGGGAAAAATATTGCTATAGTGGATAATTGTTGCACACCCAAATCAAAGGCAGTAAGTGGTATGAATCCATTAGATGCTATAAGACAATCTTGTTCTATCCAATTTATAGTTTTCTAAAAACATACTTTGCACTGGGAATATCTGCAGTTAAGGACCTCTCCAAATTATTGATGAGTGATGATGTCCATTTGAGAATTAAGGTGCATGTGATTCAGCCCATAAACTTTTCAATCACTTGCTATGTATCTAAGAGCTAGACAGTGAATGAGAATGACAGAAGAAGGAGCTACTCCTTTGACTGTGGTGTTTGAGAAGAGCACTGAACATTCCATGTGTGGCCAAAAGAACCAACCAATATGTCTTGGAGAAAGTGTAGACATTCCAGTCTTTGGAGTCAAGAATGATGAGGCTTCACCTCACCTACTTTATGTATTTGCTAGGAGGAGCTACTCCTTGGAGGACAAAATTCTGGGAAGGATGGAGGGTGGGCAAAGGAGAGGAGGACCCTCGACCAGGTGGATTTATGTGCTCACTGCGGCAATAAGCTCTTTTGTGTCAGGAAGTATAAGGATGTCACAGGATAGAGAAGGGTTCAGATATTTTGTTCATAGGGCCACAAAGAGTCATACTCTACTTGATGGCACCTAACAACAATAAAAACTTACTACAGGCTCAATTATGAGTCAGTTTTAACTTGAAGGCAATGAGATTTTTTGTTAAATAAGAACTCAGTTATAACATTGACTTTTCAATTTTCCCCTATAAAATATACATATTTATAATAATTTTGAATTCACGGTATAAGAGAGAGTTAAATTACACTGTGGAATCAGGGATCCTTACTTAGGTCATGTTGTTGTTATTGGTTGCTGTCTAGTTGAATGACCCTATGAACTAAAATACTGAAGCATTTCTATAGCTATCTACATTTATCAAAGTTCATAGAGTTTCCAGAGGCATGTTTTTAGGAAGTGAATGCCACACCTGTTTCCAAACTTAGGTCATGCTAGATAGAAATGACAATAAGAACAAACCTCAGATCAAATTGATGCTCAAAAGTCCTAAGTGTTCTGGGATTGTTCTTAATCAATGTTAACCACAATTTGTTCTGATCCACTTAGTAAAATGTCTTTGCATAGTCAATGAAACATAGACATTCCTCTAGTACTATCTGCTTTCAGCCTGGATGCATATGACATTGGTGATGATGTCCCTAGTGTATGGCCTCTTCTAAACCTAGCTTGCATTCTCTGTCAATGTACTGTTTCAATCTTTTTTTTTTTTTAAGAATCTTCAGCAAGAATTTGCTTGTGTGTGCTATTAGTGATACTGTTCAATAATTTCCATACTCTTTTGGATTACACTTTTTTTAAAAAAAATGAGAATAAATATATATCTCATCCAGTCAGTTAGCCAGGTAGCTGTCCTCCAGATTTCTTGGCACAACCTGGTGAGCACATCCAGAGTGGCATCTATTTGTTGAAATATGTCAGTTGGTATCGTATCAATTCCTGGGACCTTTATATTTTTACGAATTCATTAAGAGAAGCTTGAATCATATGTTATTTCATAAAATTATTCTGTGTCAATTATTTTTTGTATAGTTACCCTGTGTATTCCTTTCACCTTCTTTTATGCTTCCTAGATCCTTTCATAGTCTGCTCACAGCATCTTTAAGTGTTCCAACTCAAGGTGTGAATTTGTTCTTCAGTCCCTTCAGCTTAAAAAATACTAAGCAAGTTTATTACTTTGATTTTCTGACTTCAGTTCTTTTCACATTTCATTATAATACTTTGTTTTGTTTTTATGGGTTGCTTTTTGAAATCTTCTGTTCATCTTCTAAACTTCCTGAATTCTTCCCTTTGCTTTGGCTTCTCGGCATTCTAGTGCAACATTCATGATTTTTTCTGACATTTCGGTCTTTTCTTCCTCCTCTGCCTTGTAATGACCTTTTGCATTCTGCATGGATAATATTCTTGATATCCTTCCATAACTCATCTAGTCTTCATTCCTCAAAACTGTTATGTAAATGTGGGGTGTTTGTGAACCACCAATGGAACTGTAAAGCTTGCTAATAATATAAAAGTCCTCATTTGGGGGAGAACATACAAATAATTAATATAAACTATGATTTTAGTGGTTGGCCAGTTTTGCCCTTCCATCAAGCTTAAACGTAGTAATTTCAACACACAAAAGATGAGTATAACAATAAGAAGTAGCAACAGTGTGTCCTTTATGCCAGAGATTCCTGTCTCAAAATTAGCCAGAATGGGAATGAGAGACATGGTAGCAGTACCAGCAGCCCTAGAGGGGGTGAAGAAGCAGGTAATGTATGAAAGATACTTAGCTAAGCAAGGGTTTTTACCTCATAGAGTCAGAACCTTGCCCTAAACTTACTGACCACATTTGGAACAGAACACGTAACTGAAAGAAATGCTCTTGGTAGGACTCAGCCTCAAGTCAGAGTCTAGAGCTAAGGAAGGGGCAAAGCGCAAATGCCAGAAAAGAAACTGTCCTGACTGAATAATTGTATCCTGATTGTTTCCAACCTGATATGTAACCTGTTACTTCACTAATTAGTCCCATACTTTTTTAGTGCTGTTGATGAATTCTGCTTGACCAGTGCAATGAATTATTAAAGCCAGCAGTAGACTGTGTAGAACCTTGAGAAGGGAGATTTGTTAGCACTCACAGCAGAAGGTGCAGAATCTCTTAAGAATCAGTTTTCTGCTGTTGATGGTCTTTTCCTTTGTGGAATTAGTGGAAGTTAGACTGCTGTTGATGGAATTCGTTCCTCTGTAGAGCTAGTGGAAGTCAGCCTTTGCTCTAGCCATGCCAGTTGCACTCCTTTTACATATAGTCGTTATCTTTTATTTTGTTTTTTGGATTTCACTGCCTTTAATATGCCAAATAACAAAACTCCCAAGCAAATAAAAGTTGCAAACCCTATTACATTTGCTTGAAAACACTTTTATTAGATGTTAAAAATAAAAAATATCTTCTTGAACACTAAAGTGCGTTTCACATAAACTTAGTATTTTAATTCTCTTATATGGATTTGAAAATTGGACAATGAATATGAAAGATCAAAGGTAAACTGGTATATTTGAATCATGTTGACAAAGAATATAGAATATATCATAAACTTACAGAAAAAAGAAAAACTCTTTTATAATGTCTAGCTATAATGTGCCTTACAAGCAAAGTCTAGACTTCCTATCATGTGCTTTAGAAATATTATCAAGAGCTCATATCAAGAAAACAAAGATTGTCACCACTGGGATTTCTGGATGCATCATGATAGATGGTGATGAGATTGAGATTGTTAACAGTTTCAGTTTGCTTGGCTCTACAATCAACACTCTTGGTAGCAGCAACCAGGAAATTAAAAGACAAATTGCACTGGGGTAAGTCTGCTGCCAAAGACCTCTCCAAAGTGCTGAAGAGCAACAGTATCAGTCTGGAGACTAAGGTGCACATTATAGAGTCTACAGTCTTTGCAATTACTTGCTATGCATCAGAAAGCTGGATAATGACTAGGGATGATAGAAGGAGGATTGATGCCTTTGAACTGTGGAGCTGGGGAAGAGTACTGAATATACCATAGACTACAAGGAGAACAAACAAGTCTGTCCAGGAAAGGGTGAAGCCAGGCCGCTCCTTGGAGGCAAGGATTCTGAAGCTTCATCTGACATCCTTTGGACATGTTGCAAGGTGGGATCAATCCTTGGAGAGGGGTGTGGTGCTTTGGATGGTGGAGGGACAGTGCAGGAAAGGAACACTCTCAATGAGATGGATTGATTCAGTGACTGGGGTAATGGGGATAGGCGTGTCCGAGACAATAAGATTGGCACAGGATAGATTAGGGTTTAGGGCTGTTGTATATAGGGTCGCTAGGAGTTGCAGACAACAGGATGGCACAAAACAACAACTGGTGGCCTAGTGGCAAGATGCCAGAGCTGCAATCCCTAAGGCATGCAGCTCAAATCCACCAGCTTCTCTGAGGGAGAAATATGAGCCAACTCCTCCAGCGATTAACTGCCTCTGAATACCCGCCGAAGGCTCAACTATGGGTTGGTTCCTACTCAATGGTACAGAACAACAACCATCAGTCACCAGAAAAGGACATCATCCTTGTAAAACAAATGATGAGGGGAGGAAAAAGGGAAACCTTCAACAAATTGGGATGGTATAGTGACTACTAGCTATGGGTTCACTTATAGCAATAATTGTGAAGATGGTCCAGGACTGGCCATTCTGTTTCTAATATGGTCAACATGAATCAGAAGCAACTTGACCGTACTTAAAAAACAAACAAGAAAAACAATAAAAATATTCTATA
>NW_006399850.1:11250525-11255684 GCF_000299155.1 Elephantulus edwardii
GTGTACTTATAAGTAAAACTGGGACAAACTTCTTTCTTAATATTTTTCTTGGACTTTTTTGCAATAATTGCAGATTTTGTTTTATTTTGCTGCTCAGCTCAGATAAGAAAACCTTTGCTCCCTTTTTTAAGTTAGATGGAAAGAGTATGAATCTGATACTCTAAGAGGAAAAGATAAACAGAGATGGGATAAAGAAGAAAAAAATATTGTCAGAATTGAGGGATGCTGACTCAGGTGTGTATCCGCAATACAATATCCACTTTTTCTTGAAACATAGTTATTAACGGATAGCAGAATGAATTCTTTGCAGCATAAACTTTCAAGAAAATAAATTCCAATTACAAATAGTTCGTAATGAATACTGTCTATTCAGAGGTTTTTCCCTCCTCCTACTCTGAAAGTTTTCATTTAATATAAATCAGTGGTGTGTAATGTAAACTAATTTGAAATAAGTTGAAGTCATTTACATGAAAACAAATTAATTTTTGCCACAAGGGTGTTTAAAATATGTTTGTGTTGCTTTTTTCTTACACTTTCATTTCTTTCATTACTCAAATGACTCGTCTGGTGTCATCATATTTAATGGCTTCCATCTCCTAGGGTTTTTCATCCTATTTATCATTTTCTAACTCATAATTCTATACTTACAAGCTAATTGATTTATTCATCTACTACTTCAGTAATTTAACCTTCATTAAATGTATACATAACATCAGTGTAAACTGAAGACAAGACAGATGAAACTAAGCCTTGTGGGGAAACTTATCCTGTTTATCAGAAGGATGCTACACTCTTGACTAAAGTAATCAAGAATCTCCTGTCTTAAAATTTTAAATGACTATGTGTTTTGATAAAAATGAAAGTGCTACATATTTATGTGCAGGATATTCATGCTTATCCCTTTACTGTTCTCTCCAGATGTACACTGAAATTACCAAAGCACTCTAAGTATCCGGCTTATGCATAAAACTAAGACAATAAGGATATTTACTTTGCACTGGCCAGAAAATTATTTTTTTTTTCTACTGGTCACATGCAGAGGGGCTGAAATAAGATAATAAATACAAAATTCCTTTTGCTGGGAAAACAGCAAAAGAAGAGATCCTAACTGGAGCCCACTTACATCCCCTAACTGAAGGAAAACAGGACAGATGGAACCACTTGGATCAATTTTTACACTGCAAAGCTACAGCTTTGAAAAGCAGCTGTGCTGCAAAGCCTTTATCAAGTAGAAATTTGGAAGTTTGGGGTTTCTCTCTTACTGGGCAGCAATTAGAAGGGAAACATGGAAATTATATATCATATCATATATTTTTTCACATATATATATATGATAGAAGTGTGACAAACTTTTTAAAAAGCTGGTGCTGATATCAGGGTTTGGCAGTACAACTTCAACTGATAAGTGGAGCCAAGCTAAGAAACACCTGGAGATCTTGTTAAGCCTCAGATTCTGATTCAGTATAATTAGAGTAAAAATGTAAATTCTCAGTAGAAAGTATCAAACCAGAATGAACTGTCTTGAAGATCTGGTCTTGAAGTATTCTCCCTATGCTTTTCAG
The DNA here is from genome assembly GCF_000299155.1 of Elephantulus edwardii. Lineage (NCBI taxonomy): Eukaryota > Metazoa > Chordata > Mammalia > Macroscelidea > Macroscelididae > Elephantulus > Elephantulus edwardii. The sequence continues at coordinate 11,252,088 of NW_006399850.1, forward strand.
GGATACTAGATTTCTGAACTCAAAACAGCTGTTGTAATCTACCAAATTTTTGATATGAAATCTCTGTCATTGAATGCATCCCAAAATGGTTTGATAATTTCAAACATCACTTCTTTATCATTTTGATTTGAATCTTCCCTTCTTCCTTTTCATTAAATACATATACTTAAATATATTTATACATATTTATGTATATTTATATTTAATTTGCTTCTATATTATTTTAAGCAGAAATGTTGAAGTGTAGCCTTTAAAATCATTATTATTAAAAATTTAAAAATATTATTAAAAATGACGGAATTATATCAATGGCAAAAATCTGTATTTTTGCCAACTCTGAACTACGGAAAGTTACCCTCATAAGTTTAGTAGATCATCACCCATGTTAGTGGTCTGAACCTGACCATGGGTTTTTGAATAACTTGTTATGCAATTGAGAGCTGGACAATGTGTAAAAATGACAGAAGAAAAACTGATGCTTTTGAAGTGTGAAGTTAGAGGAAAACATTGAATATCCCATGGGCTGCCAAAAGAACAAACAACTACGTCTTGGAGAAGGTAAAGTCGAGTGCTCCTTCGAGACAAGGATGGAGAAGTAGTCTTTGAATTCCATCCTTAAGGATGAAGAAGTATTCGTTGTCTCACATCCTTTGGCCAATTGCTAGGAGAGGCTATTCCTGGAGAAGAACATCATGCTTGGTAGTGTGGAAGGACAGCAAAGAAAAGGAAGACTCTAAACCAAGTGGATTGATAACAATGACTGCAGCAATAGGCTCAAGTGTGTCAGTGATTGTGAGGTTGGTACAGGCTAGGACAGGTGTCAGATCTGTTGTTCACAGAGTCACAATGAGTCATACTCTACTGGATGATATCTAACTACAACTACAACAAAACCAGTTTCTCTTCCAGAAACTGGTAGAGCTTCTGGCTTACTCGGCCTGTCTGAGGATGGAGGAAAGGTATTGTGAGGTTTCCAAACAATATGACTGGGATGCCAAAAGTAGCAAGAAGAAATGTTAAGTGTTGTTGTTGTTGTTGTTATGTGCTGTTGAGTGGCTTGTGGCTGATAGCAACCCTATATACATGTTAAATATTATCGGATTATTATTATTTTCATAACGGTTTAGGTATATTTTGTTCTACCTTGATCACTTTGGGTGATGGATCTTTCTATTTGAAAAATTTAAGCTGTCTTTTTGTATGAATTTTCCTTTCATAAGTTAGGAAAAAAATAGTAAATTTGTGAAGTTTATATTGTTTTATTTAAATCATATTCAATCTGCCACAGTGCCAGCATATTGGCTGTACTCTAGGAAAGTCAGTCTCAGCCATTTCTAAAGTTCTTTCATCCTCAAGATTATTGTACAAAATTTTCTCATTGGTGTGAAGGGTTAAGAACTTGACTAGTAAACCCATCCAGAAGCGACTTGTACATCTGCTTCTAAAAGATCACAGTCTTAAAAACCACATGGAGTAGTTACACTCTGCCCACACTGGATTGCCATGAGATAGAATAAATTTAATAGCAATCACCACCAGCAGCAGTATATATGATCCTTACAAGAAAAGGTCTTTATATTATAGCTCGTGACAGTTGTTCTGTAATCTAACGTTATTGAATTATAAGGGGTTGTTTTTTGTTTTGTTTTGGGTTTGGGTTTGTTTTTTTAAAGTTTTCAGCATTAACCTTTGTAATACAAAAGTGTTGTTGTTGTGTACCATAGAATCAGAACCCATCCATAGCTGACCCTCTCTCTGGCAGGTTTTTAGAGGCAGTTAACTGCACGGGAAGGGATTGCCTATCCTTTTACTGATCATAACAGCCTCTAATAGTGGGATGCTCAGGTCAGAATTATATTTTTACATCACCCTAGATGATGTCCACAACCCCATCCTTATATTTTTCACATTGCACTTTTCACACTGCCATTTACTTTGAGATTTAAGACATCTCCTCTCTCTCTCATACGATTTAAAGCTGGTCATATCTTCCTTTCTTTTTAGCAAAACTCCGTCAGAAATCAATCTTCTGGACATCATATCCCAGGAATGTAAATTGTACACTAAAAACAAAACAAAACAAAACAAAAACCTCATTGTATCAAGTCTGAACCAATTTGTAGCACTAACGGCCTGTAAATCAATCACACAGGAGATTGTCTGTATGTCTCCCAAGAAGCTTCTAGTGGATTCCGACCATGAGAGAATAGTGACATTTTGGTCGTCAACATACTCCCTATTGTCTAGGCTGCATTGGCTACTGGAAGTATCGCAACAGTACAAATCTCTCACAGGGTAAGGACAGTAAAATGTGGTTATTTGCTTGAAAGAGATAAAAAGAGTACAAGGAGAACAAAGCACAAATATCTCAAAATATCCTGGATCCCTTTGTTCTTTATAGAGAAAAACCCCATTGTTATATAGTTTAATCATACTGGGACATTATATTTGATTTACTAGTATTTTTATTTCTATAATAAAATATAGCTTAATTGTTTATGTCAGTGATGTATATATTCCCTAAAAGATTGTAACAGATCATCTGTTAAATTTTTGAGCTGCATGCTCTTGTTATAGGTGATTCATTGGCAAATTATGATTATAATAATTATAACCTTAATAACGTCTATCATTAAACAAATGTCAGTTAAGTGACCAAAATAGATCCGATGTGCCTACATTATCTCATTAACTCTTCTTTATCAAACATCGCAAAGTTGAAGCAGGTATCATTATTCCAATATATTATATTAGATTTGATTTAGGCTAGTGTCCCTAGAGAAACAAAACCAGTGAAGGATATACACATGCACCTACACACAAGGAAATAAAGAGAGAGAGAAATTGAGAGATTTGGCATTTCCAGGAAGTGGTTTACACTGTTGTGGAAATGCATGGATCTTGATTGAAATTCCTCCAAGACAGATATGTTCTTTTAATTAAATTCAATTCTCTTTACTAACATTACAATTCAAAGACATAAATTCTTGTTATGTCTTCTTTACTCATTGTCCAACTTTTAAATGTGTATAAAGAAATTGCAAATAACCTGTTTATGGTCAACACCTTTGTGTTCAAACTGACATTCTTGCTCTTTATCATTTTAAAGAGGACCTTGATAGTAGGTTTGCTCAATGCAACATGACTTTGATTTATTTACTGCTTCTACTACTATGAGTGTTGATTATGGATCTAAGTAAAATTAAAAAATTGACAACAAGAAGATTTTCTTAATCTGTGATGTTTTCTATTTGTCCAGTAGCGTGATATTTGTTTTGTTGATGCTGAAATGCAATCTATATTTAAAAGTGTAGTGTATGCTTTTCTACAGTGTTTTAAGTGTTTCTTTCTGCAAGCAAAGTTGTATCATCTGCAAAACAAAATTTAGTGATGAGTCTTCATCTAATCCTGATGCTGTATTCTTCAATACAGAATCAACCTTCTCTAATTGAGAATAAAAATGAATGGATATGGAGAAAGTATATAATCCTGATGCACTTATTTCCTTGTTTTAAACAATGTAGTATGTGTTGGCTACTGGTGCCATGAGTGTTGACTGTGGAGCCAAGCAAACTAAAGCTGTGAACAATCTCAATC
>NW_006399850.1:11256099-11259855 GCF_000299155.1 Elephantulus edwardii
GTGTTCTGGAATTCCCATTCTTCTAAGAATCAGCCACAGTTTGTTATGAGTCACACAGTCAAACGCCTTTGCATATCAATGAAACACAGATATACACCAGTAGCCAGGAAATTAAAAGATTAATTGCAATGGGGAAGTCTGCTGTAGGGACCTCTCCAAAGTACTGAAGAGCAATGGTGTCTCTCTAGAGACTAAGGTGTGTCTGATACAGACCGTGGTCTTTGCTATCACTTGTTATGCGTCAGAGAGTTGGACAATGACTCTCTTGACTGTATTTTATTATTAATCTGTATTGTAACCTTTTGACTTCCCAATATGGTTCTTTGTGGTTTGTGAACTATAACACTGAGAGAGCAATAAAATTGGTGTTGAGATAACTTGAAAGAGGTATGAGAGTTTGGGAGACATGTCAGAACTCATGGAAATTGGTTTTCTGGTGTTGATGCTGTAGACAGGCACAGTTCTGCTTTGTGAAACTGATAAAGGTTAGACATGTCTGTCCCCACATGACCTCTGCTCTTTTACATGTGCTGTAGTGTTTAAAGTTCGATCCTAGCTATTTATCATTTTAAAGGTGTCCTTAACAGCAGTTTTGGACAATGTAACACATATTTTGATTTGTTCACTGCTGCTGTCATGGGTATTGACTGCTGAATCCAAGTAAAATGAAATCATAAATAAATTCCATTTACCTATTTTTCTAGTTTTGAGGATTTTGGTTTCTTGATTTTGAGATGTAATCCATATTGATGACTGTATGGATTTTCTTTTATATTCTTTAGTAACGATTCTTTTTTAAGAAGTATAATTTTATTCTTTCATTTTAATTTATTAGTTTTAATCAGCTTCCCATTTTGCACTTTTAAAATGTAATGATAGCTTTTAAACGAATGTTTTTTGTTAGTGTTTGGATTAATTTAGAAATCCATTGACTATTAAGAAAAAAAGCTTGTTAGTGATTGGATACTTTTAAAGTAATTTATTATATGTGTGTGTGTGTGTGTGTGTATGAATATATATATATATATACTGTTGTTGTTGTTATGTGCTGTCGAGGCGCTTGCGACTCATAGTGACCCTATGTACAACAACCCTAAATCCTGCTCTGTCCTGTGCCAATCGCACTGTTGACACACCCACCCTGAGGGTCTTCCACTCCTGCGCTGTCCCTTCATCCTCCCAAGTGTGCTGTCCCTCTCCAAGGACAGATCTCTCCTTGCAACATGTCCAAAGTATGTCAGACGAAGCCTCAGGATCCTTGCTTCCAAGGAGCAGCCTGGCTTAATCCTCTCCAGAATGAACCTGTTTGTTTTCTTGGCAGTCCATGGTACATTCAATACTCTTATCCAGAACTACAGCTCAAAGGCATCAACTCTTCTCCTATTCTCCCTAGTCATTGTCCAGCTCTCTGATGCATAACAACAGATTGCAAAGACCATGGCCTGTATCAGGCACACCTTAGTCTCCAGAGAGTCACCATTGCTCTTCAGTACTTTGGAGAAGTCCCTAACAGCAGACTTTCCCCATAATACAGCTTTTAATTTCCTGGATACTGGTGCCAAGAGTGTTGACTGTGGAGCCAAGCAAACTAAAGCTGTGAACAATCTCAGTCTCTTCACCATCAATCCTGATGCTGCCAATTGGTCCAGTGGTGACAGTCTTTGTCTTCTTGATATTGAGCCTTAATCCATATTGAAAACTGCAGTCCTTGACCCTCTGCAGCAAGCGTTTTAGGTCCTCCTCAGTTTCAGCAAGCAAGGTTGTGTCATCTGCATAACACAGATTGTTGATAGATCTTCTACCAATCTTGATGCCACACTTCTCCTCATAGAGCCCAGCCTCCTGGATAATCTGTTCTGCATACAGTTTGAAAAAGTATGGAGACAGGATACATCCCTGGTATATACCCATCCCAATTTTGAACCATGCAGTGTTTCCTTGTTCTGTTCTGACGACTTCCTCCTGGTCCAAGTATAGGTTTCTCATTAACACAATCAAGAGTTCTTGGATTCCCGTTCTTCTCTGAGTAAGCCATATGTGTGTGTGTGTGTGTGTGTGTGTGTGTGTGTGTGTATGGATAAATGTAAGACCAAAATATAGGTAATATATGTAATCCTGTATTTGAATACTACATAAGTTTTGTTGTTGTTGTTATGTGCTGTCAAATAGACTGACACCTATAATGACATTATGCACAATAGCTCTGGTCTCTGTCCTATCCTGAGCCAATTCTCTCCTGAACTTTCACTCCACCCTTTCAAGCATGATAGTGTTTAAAGACTGGTCCTTTCTGACAACATACCCAAGGTTTGTGAGATGGAGCAATATGGTTTTACCTTTACAGGATAAAATTGCTTTACCATCTAATTTTCAAAGTGAGTTATCCAAAATCCAAAACTCATGAACATCAATGAAGGTCAACTCTCTACTTGATACCAACTTTTTTTCTTAGTTGAACATTAGCAATTTATTAGTTCTTCCACAACAATGATCTCTTTTATTGGAAATCATCTTCCACAGTTTAAGTGATATGTGATCAATCACTACAATATCAATTGACATTGTTCAGGGAAAATACATTTAGAGAATGTGCAATAGATATTTCTAGCATTCGAGATAATAAAATACAATGTCTGTTTTATTAACGTTCTTATGGCGGTTACTCTTCCTCTCCAGTACGGCATACTTAAATAAAAACAAGTGTTATCATTTTTTAAAAGACTAAAGGGTATTTAGGATTTGGAATTCTGGTGGTTATAATATAATTAACATATTTTTACTAGCTTGATAAGTTAATATATTTTTTTTCGTCTCCATAGTTTTTAGATATTGTTAATTTAGCTTTTTAGTTTTGAAATCCTTAATAAAAATATTTTTTCATTAGGTAATTGTCAGAATATATGTGTGTGTGTGTGTTTTAGGCAATTAATTGTATATAAGTCAAGATCAGTAATGATTAAGAATATAGTTCTTTGATCAGGACAACTATCTTTTTGCTCCTCAGTCCCTTAGTCTCTCAAAATGGCCTTTGCCTTCTTTAGACAGGTATTGCAATGTGTTTTGTTTTTTGTTTTTTTTTTAAGTTTACTGGTACCTATTTAGGGCAGCTCACGCTACTAGCAAATTTCACCTGAAGACACTTAGCCCCTACCAAGCTTTGCTTCATCAGTAAGTACCCAGAGGTACCCAACTCCACCAAGAAAACTCATGCCTAAAGACTTAGCTTTTTCTCTTGTTCAAAGTTGACACAACAACTAAATATGTCTTGCTTCAAAAGCCTGGAAACCCCAGCACAATGTTTCTCAGATGAGTATCTTGGTTCTGCTGCTTCATTTTTTTCCCCACTACTTATAGTTTACCTAGGACTCTTTCTGATGTTACAGGATTTTATCTTTCTCCATAAACTGGTTCTGTGATATTCTTAGTGTAGATATATTTTGTAACGTCTTTTTTGCTTGTATAGTACAAGCACATGCTTAAAGTTTTTAAGTGAAATCTAGCAAGAGGCATATTAGAAAACAAAGTTGTCCTTTAACAAAAAATGCAGAATACATAAATTCTCTCATTTTTCAAAAGCCTGAAGTAGAAGTATAATAGCCTGTAAGTATATTTCCCTGTCAACATACACAGTCACAAAAATTATATTTAATACTTTTTAGATTTCATGGCAGATTTGTTCTAAAACTGATTAAAGCAATCCCTTTTTCTCAATAATTAATATTCTGTTAAATAATGTTTTTAAATAGTGAACATTAT
>NW_006399850.1:11259955-11270921 GCF_000299155.1 Elephantulus edwardii
TGTTCTAAAACTGATTAAAGCAATCCCTTTTTCTCAATAATTAATATTCTGTTAAATAATGTTTTTAAATAGTGAACATTATTATTTAATAATAAAAAACAGCACATGTAAAGTCATAATGATTAAAAACGCATTATTCTTCAAAAATACACACCTTTTGACCAAAGACACACATAATTTAGTCAATGTCAAATATTTCATTGAATATATTAAACTCTAGGTGGTATAGTACTGGTCTGTGCATTGCTGTACAAAGGTAACTCGTGGCTGCTGTGATGCTGAACACTGGGACACTGACGTGCCAAATGTGTTAATGGTTACCCATGGCGGACCATGTTTGCAAGAGCTTCCCGATTAAAACAAGCCTGGAAGCCGTAGTGGCATCCACTTCCGAAATGGCTTGCCTCCGGAAACTCTATGAATGGTGCTCGGGGCTTTTATTCATAGGGTCACTATGAGTCATCTACTACTTGATGTCACCTAACTTAACAACAACAACAGTTAACATATTTTTGGTTTTGGATTTAATAATTAATTGCTTCATTAAAAAAAATGTTAGTTTAAACATACCCAGTGTTTGATAAGAGAAAGGCCTGGCCATCATCTCTTATAAAGATTATAGAACAGAAACACTGTGGCACAGTCCTATTTGGACACACAAGGTCATCAGAAAGTGAAATATAATCCATGGCACCAGCATGTAGCAATAAGTCTCTCCAAATTATGGGCCATTTGTCTTTATCGTTTATGTATATTGGTATTTCCTATATTAGAATTGAAACGAAAATATTTAAAAATAATGGTTAAATGTATCTTTTTAATTATGCATTAAATATATTTTAAGATAATAGCCATTTTTTCAAAACTAAAAGAAGTAGTGATAAGGAATTATTACCATAATTTTCTGTAAATCTCTTTAAGGATTAAATTTTTGAGTGTCAGGCAGATTTAAAAACTCATTTTTACTTCCCATCTGTTGTAGTATTCTATTTTGTTTGAAGTATATGAAGAAAATCTGTCCTTACACTGATAGTTAGAAAAGGATCAGATAATTGTGACTCTTTTAATTTGATACTACACAAAAGCTTGGTAGGTGGTAGTAACTTAAAAATAAATGCAATGTGATATTGAAACCCATATCAATGACATTTTCTACTTAGTGTATAAGAGAATGAGAGTATAAATATAAATTATTTATTAGTATTACTAGGAACATATAAATGACCTTGTTGATCTCCTGAAAGGTCTAGGGAATCCTAGACCTCATTTTCAGAATCACTGTTTTTAACAATTAATTGCTATTATGGCACCTAATAAATACGTATTTATTTATATTTTCCTTAGAATTGAAAAACAAGATTATCAATTTTATGATTTGTAGTTACAACTCATAGTGACACTATGAACAATCGCTCTGAAATTTGCCCTATCCTGGGCCATTCTCACCATCACTGACACATTTGAGCCTATTGTTACAGTCACCATGTCAATCCATCTCATTGAAGGTCTTCCTCTCTTGTGCTAGCCCATCATCTTACCAAGCATGTTATCCTTCTCTTAGGACTGACCCCTCCTGAAAACATGTACAAAGTATGTTAGACAGGGTTTCACCATCCTTGCCTCTAAGGAGCACCCTGATTTCATTTTCTCAAGGACAGGCATGGTTTTTCTCTTGAATGTCCATGAGACAGTACTCTTCTCTAGCACCACTCTTCAAAGGCTTTAATTCTTCTTTACATCCTTAGTTATTGTCCAGATTCGTATTAAGCAACTGAAAATCCCATGGCATAGATCAGGTGCACCTTAGTCTTTAGGCTGATATCATTTCTCTATAGTAGTGTTGAGAGGTCCTCGACAGCAGATTTTTCTAAGGAAACATGTCTTTTGTTTTTCTAACTTCTGGTGCCAAGGATATTGATTGAGCATCCAAGAAAGATTAAATTGTTGGCAACTTCAATCTTTCTTTATCTACTATGATTCTGTCCTTTGACCATGGGGTGGAGATTTTGTCTTAATGATGTTGAGATGTGAGATGTAATCTGCATTGACGTTTGTATTTCTTGATCTTCACAGTAAGGGTTTCAAGCCTTCCTCACTTTAAGCAAATAAGGTTGTGTCAACTGCATAATGAAGGTAGTTGAGGTTTCTTCCTCCCATTCTAATGCCACATTTTTCTTTATAGAATCTAGCTATTCAAGTGATCTTTTCACCACATGGCTTGAAAAGGTATGAACAAAGGATATATTCCTGATGCACCATAAAGTGGTGATTGTGATTGAACCATCTTCCCTTGCTTTGCTCTGACAACAGCTTCTTGGTGAAGATATCTGTTTTACATGAGCACAATTAAATATTTTGGGATTCCCAATTTTCTCAATGTTAGCCATAACTTGTTGTGATCCACATGGTCAAATTCCTTTGCATAGTCAATAAAACACAAGTAGCCATCTTTATGTTACTCTCTGTGATCAACTAAAATCCATTTGACATCATTAATGATACCCCTGGCCTAAGTTGTTGTTATGTGCTGGAAAGTCATTTCCAACTCATAGCTACCCTATGCACAACAGCTCTATCTCAACAACCCTGGTCTATGTCAAGCCAACTTCGTAATCTCCAATACCCTGTTTACCATAGTTAATCATGTCACCCTAGTTACCCCATCTCATCCAGGGTCTTCCTCTCTTGCACTGTTCCTCCACCCTCCCAAGCATGATGTCCTTCTCCAAGGACTGGTCCTTCATGGCAACCGTCCCAAAGTATGTCAAATAGAGCTTCATAATAGTTGCCTCCAAGGAGCAGCCTAGTTTGATCCTCCTAGGACAGGCATGTTTGTCCTTTTAGCCCTCCATTGCATGTTCAATACTTTTCTCCAGCACCACAACTCAAAACGATAGATTCTTCTTCTATTAACCTTAGTCATTATCCAGCTCTCTGATGCACAGCAAGTAATTGCAAAGACCATGGCCTAGATCAGGTGTACCTTGGTCTCTAGACTGACATCATTGTTCCTCAGTACTCTAGAGAGGTCTTCGACAGTAAATGCAATTGATATTTTCATTTTCTAGATGCTGATGCTAAAATGTGTTGATTGCGGGGCCAAGCAAGCTAAAGTTGTTAACAATTTCAGTCTCTTGTCCATCTGTCATGATGTTCCCAATTGGCCCAGTGCTGATGATCATTTTTTATTGATGTTGAACTTCAATCCATATTGAAGGCTGCAATCCTTGACCTTCTACAGCAAATGCCTCAGATTCTTCTCAGTTTCAGCAAGCAAGCTTGTGTTATCTGCATAACACAAGTTGTTGATGAGTCTTTTCCAATCTTGATGCCACATGTCTCCTCAGAAAGTTCAGCCTCTTGGATGATCTATTCCACATATAGATTTAAAATACCCGGGGATAGGTTGCATCCCTGGTGTGCACCTTTCCTGAATTTGTGCCATGTGGTGTTTCCTTGCTTTGTTGTGATGACTACTTCCTAGTCCAAGAATAGGTTCCACATAATTAAGTGTTCTGGGATTCCCACTCCTCTTAAGGTTAGCCACACCTTGCTGTGATCCACATGGGTTCTCCTAAATCCTCCTTGTCTTGTGGCAGTTCTCTGTGAATGTACTGTCCTAGCTGTTTTTAATAATACTTAGCAAATTTTACTTGCATATGATATGGTTATTATCATTATTTGATGATTTCCAAATTTTATTGGATCATTTTTGGGTGAAGTGGAATAAATATGAATCTTTTCCAATCAGTTGGCCAGGTACCTGTCCTCTGGAATTTTTGGCACAACCTGTGGGCACATTCAAGCATGCATCTGTTTGTCACAATATGTTAGTTGGTATTCCATCAATTCCCAAGGCCTTATGTTTTCCATTGCTTGCAGAGCAGTTTGAAATTTTTCCCGTATTAATAATGATTCTTGATCATGTGATACTTCTGGAAATGGTGCCATGCTTTTGATATATCCTGGATGATTCTGAGATTATTGCCCATAACATACTTCGATTTCCATTGTGAACTTTGAGACTTGTATAATCTTGCTTGCTGAAACTGAGTAGGACCTGAAACATTTGCTGCTGAAGGTCAAGGACTGTAGCCTTCAATATGGATTGAAGCTCAACAATAAGAAAACAGATTCTCACCACTGGACCGATTGGCAACATCATGATAGACAGTGAAAAGAATGAGACTGTTAACAGCTTAAACTTGCTTGGCTGCACAATTAACACTCTTGGTACCAGGAGCCAGAAAATCAAAAGACAAATTACACTGTGAAAAGCTGCTGTCAGCTGTGATTGTCCCCTCCAGAATACTGAAGAACAACAATGCCACTCTGGAGACTAAGGTGCATCTGATCCAGGTCATGGTCTTTGCAATTACTTGTTATGCATCAGAAAGCTGGACAATGACTAAGGTTAATAGAAGAATCGGTGCCTTTAAGTTGTGGTGCTGGAGAAGAGTATTGAATATTCCATGGACTGCTGAGATGACAAATGTGTCTGTCCTGGAGAGGGTGAAACTAGGCTGTTCCTTGGAGGAAAGTTTTTTGAAGGTCTACCTGACATAAGCTGGACATGTTGCAAGGAGACATCAGTTGAGGGACATCATGCTTGGAAGGGTGGTGGAATAGTGCAAGAAAGGAAGACCCTGGATGAGATGAACTGACTTTAGTTACTGAGGTAATGGGGGGGTAGGTGTGTCAGAGACAGTGAACATGGCTCAGAGCTATTGTACATAGGATTGCTTTGAGTCAGAGTCGACTCGATGACACATAAAAACAACATTTGTTCTTCAGTTCCCAGCTTGACAAAAGCTGACCAAGTTTTTCACTTTTCATTCTCTGACTCCAATTTTTGCACATTTCGTTATAAATCTTTGCTTTTCTTCTCAAGTTTCCCTTTGAAATCTCCTCTTAAATTCTTTTACATCATCATTTCCCTTCTTGTTTGAATTCTCAGTGTGTTAATGCAATTTTTGGAGTTTATGTTGACATCCATTTTGGTCTTTCTTCCTTCTGTGTCTTTGCAATGACCTTTTGCCTCCTCCATGAGTGATATCCTTGATGTCATTTCATAGCTCATCTGGTCTTTTTTCAATAGTGTCATAAAGAAAAAAAAAACCTCATGAGAACAGCCCTATCTGATATTTACCAACTCTGCAAAGGAAAACTGTCTTCATCAACAACAGAAAACCAATTCCTATGAGGTCAGACAAGTCCCCCACTTCTGCACCATGTTCTACTCACAAAATTAATGTTACTGCTCCACTGGTTCCGAAATCAACCAAGAGCTCAAAAATTACACAGAACCTTATTAGGAAAGCCAAAGGTTATCATTTTAATAGCAGAATGTAATCAGTCAGTCAGGACAGCTACTGACATGTGTTCACAGGCCTCTCAGCTTTCAGCATCACAATGTTAGACCAGTCTGGCCAATTATGGCTCTTCCACCCTCCCCCACCCACCCCAATCCTCCAACAAACTTGGGCAAAGACTCTTAGCATTGGTTCTTCATGAGGTAGCATTCTCAAGGTCCACTCTATCATTTGGGGTCTCTGGATCTTTGTTGTAACTGCTATGGCAGGGTAGACCCTGGTTTGGTTGGTACAGAATCTCTGGCCCTGAACTATAAACTGCATTCTTTTGCTTCTTTATTTTTCTAGTGATGAAGTTCTCAAATTCTGCTGCTGGATCCACTCAATTTGATGACAAGACTAGCCAATCCCCTTGTGGCTACATTAACAAGTTCTATTCACATATTCCCTCTCATCCATATGACAAAGTCAGTCAATGGCTAGTGAAGTACTTTTGAATAATTAACCCTTACAATAAACCCACACAATAAACCACAAGTGTTTAACACCTTAAATCTTACTCTTCAGATGGCCTTTAAATTCAACTTGCATAGACTTAAGGTAACAATGCATTGATTCTTGTGGATTTTTTGAAAAATTATTATTTTCTTCAGCTTCGTTTTAAACTTGTGCATGGGTAGTTGATAATATGTTCTACAGTCAGTACCTGGTGCCATTTTCATCAATTAAATGAGTTTATCCAACAATTCTTTCTGCAGATGTGGTCAATCTGATTCCTGGGTAGTTTGTCAGGTGAGGTCCATGTATATAGTCACAGTTAATATGTTTCATAAGTTATCTGCAATGAATAAATCATTGAGTGTACAAAATTAAATTATTCTATCTCCAGCCCCTGCTGCATTGTCTGAGGTAGTTCAATGTGCCAGCCTTCCAAGGCTGGAAACTCTGGACCTTGCCCTATACCCGATCTTACTGAGGGAGACCAAAGCCTGCATGCTGGGCCAACTTCCAGGCCTTTGTGCCTTACACTGCCACTGTCTTGCTGAGAATGCTACGGCTGCTCCTCAGGTACAAGTATGCTTGTCTGTAGGTGACTGTATGCTTTCTTGTCTTTATGGTTTGTTCTTAGGAGTATAAACCCTGTCAGTTTCTTATATTGGAAAAGTTTTTTGCATGTTCCTATTGTTAACAATTTAGGTATGTATTTATTGTCCATTTTTGTGTTTGTTTTTCAGATGCTGTACTAGCTTCCAAATTAAGACAAACTAGATAGAAGAATTAGCTAGGCACTGAAGTAACGGCCTTTCAAAAAAACTTGTGAACAATAGAACACAGTTAGACAGTTACATATGTCACTGAAAGTAAAAGTCTCAGCTTCAAATGCACTGAAAATAAGGAGGAGCTTTGATGGCCTAGTAGTAAGAAGGTGCTGTTACCTCTAAGACACATGGTTCAATTTTACCAGCTGCTCCACAAAAGAAAAATGGACACCCGATTCCCTTTAGTTCACTGCTTTCGAAAACCTGCCAGAGGTAAGCTATATGCTAGTTCTGACGCAACGGCATATAACAACAAAAGAATAACAAAAACTGAGGAGGAACAGCTGCAAGCATGTACTAATACTTAGAACATGGAATGTACAAATATGAATTTAGGAAAATGGTGCATTGTGAAAATGAAATGGATACATGAATACTGATACACTAGGTATTAACAAGCTGAGATGGACTAGCGTTGATCACTTTGAGTCAATCATTATAATCTACTAGGCTGATAATGTAAAAGTAAGGAAATGTTGGAATGAAAAAAGTAGGGTTTCATTCCTGGTCAAAATGGCTATAATCATCTTGTATTCCAATTTTATGAGGAACAAATACTAATATCCACATAGATACAGGGAAGACCTCTTAAAACAACCATTATTAGAATATATACCCCAACAACTAAATCCAAAGAGGAGGAAATTGAAGATTTATAGTAATTTTTGCAGTACAAAATTGATTAAACATGCAATTAAGATTCAATTATGATTCAATAATAGTTGGTGAGTAGAATGCAAAGTGGGAAAAAGAAAAAAGGACCAGTAGTCAGAAATTATGAATTTTATGATGTTGCTATCATGTACCATAGAATCAGAACCGACCCATAGCTGACCCTTTGGAGGGTTTTCAGAGGCACGTAGTCACATGGATAGAGCAGGGTTTAGGGCTGTTGTGCATAGGGTCGCTATGAGTTGGAAACGACTCGACGGCACATAACAATAACAACAACAGTCACATGGGGGAGATTGTCCATCCTTCTCTTGTGGCACACCTGGTGGCCTCAAACTGTGTGCTTTTGGGATTGCAGTGCAGTTTCTTGCCACTAAATTATAACACTTTAAAATAATGTAGAAGAATAATTCATATGTAAATAACAAAAGCAAAAAGAAAATGTTAGTCCAACCAAATAGTTTATTTACTCAAATCCTTTTGATATTTTGAAAGACTGGTAGACGGTAGACAATGTTTGCATTTCTCAAATTTATTAGATAAAGGAGAATAATTTAACAGATGTTTAAAAGATAAATTTGTCTGTGACTCTTATTACTTTGATAATTAGTTGCAAATGTATATTTTAATTAAATGTCAGTACTTTAATATCATATTTTACACTGATAAGATTGTATGAAACTAATATTTATTATTAGAATTTAAAATATTTTGAGAACATTGTATCAGGTAAAAAAATAATCCTTTTTAAAAACATTAATTTATTCTTAACAGTCTATCAATAGTGACACCTTAAAATTAAAATATACTAAAAATTAAACTAATTTTTTTATTTTCAGATAATTTGTATTTCTATAAAATTATATATGTAATCATATGCATTATATACATACATTTTTATATATATACACATTATTATAACATATGTATATATAAAATACACACATTTATATATAACTACAGAGAGAAAGAGACAGTTTACTGGTAGACTATTTATGATAAAATGAAATAAAATCCATTGCCTTTGAGTTAATTCAAAATCATCGTGATTCTAAAAGACAAAACAGGAACAATCATGTCCTCAAATCTATAATTCTTTACGGACACAGAATGCCACATCTTTTTTTCATGAAGCATCTGGTGAGTTTGAAATGCTAATCTTTCAGTTAGCGGCTGAGTATTTAAACTTGCTCCAACAGGAAGTTATGAAAACGTCTGAGGCTGAAAACCAGAGGTACTGTGAGAGAATATCAAAGATATCATCCATGAAGAGACCAAAAGTTCATTACAAATGAGGAGAAAGAAGAAACCAATATGGATGTCCAAAGAGACCATGGAAACTGCATTCAAGCAAGTATTGAGAAACCAAAACAAAAGAAAAGAGATACTGAAGTAAAAGATTGAACGGAAGATTTCAGTGGGCAGGTTGAGAAGACAAAGCAAAATAACATATCCTTAACATAAGGATGTGTGCAAACAGCTGGAGTGAGAGAATAAAAAGGAAAGAATTATCTTGATATTTGTCAAGCTGAAAAAATTGAAAAACAAATTCAAGCTTCTAATTGAAATACTGAGAGATGCTATGGGCACAACTTGAATGATCCTAGAAGCATCAAAAGAAGATGGAAGGAATATACAGAGTTGCTGTACCAAAAATAATTAAAATTTTCAGGAAATTAAAATTAATAATAATAAAATTCAGGAAGCACCATATGGATAGAAGTCAATGATAATGAAGGATGATGTACAAACTGCACTGAATGAATTAGCAAAAAATAAGGCACAAGGCATTGGTGAAATACCAATTGACATGTTTCAGTTAAAACATGCAGTCCTGGATGTGCTTACCAGCTGATGCCAGGAAATTTGGAGGACAATTACCTGGCCATATTTTTTCCCATTCGCACAAAAAGTGATACAAAAGAATGTGCAAATTATGAAAAATTATTAACATTGCATGCCACCAAAATATTGCTGAATATTTCAAAAAAAGGCTAGAATAGTATATTTATAGGGAACTACCAGAAATTTAAGTTGGCTTTACCAGAGGCCATGGCCCCAAGAATGTCATTGCTGATGTCAGACAGATCCTGGGTAAAAGCAAAGCATACAAGAAGAATACATATTTGTATCTTATTGACCATGCAAAGGCCTTTGTGGGGGTCATAACATATTATGACTAACAATGAGAAGAATGAAATCCCAGAGCACTTAATTGTCCTAGCAAGAAATTTATATCTAGAACAAAAATTACAATTAGAAGGATGCTGTTGTCTGAACTGAATAAGAAAACACTGCAGGGTTTAAAATCAGGAATCAATTATTGTGCATCAATATTGTATCCTTTCTCTATGCCTATTCAGTCTGTATGCAGAGCAAAACATTCCTGAAGCCCAACATTGTGAAGAAGACTGTGGCATCAAGATTGAAGGAAGACTTTCATCAGCAACCTGCATTACGCAGATAACACAATTTTGCTCGCTGAAAGTGAGCAGGATATGAAATATGTGATACAGAAGATAAAAAAAAACCCCTCAAATATATATGTCTTGGAGAAAGTGCCCTGGAGTGTTCCTTGTAGCCAAAGATGGCTAAGCTTCATCTTTCATAATCTGGGCATGTAACTAGGCAAGGTTATTAACTGGAAAGGGATATTATGCTTGGAAAGATGGAAGGCCAACAAAGGAAAGAAAGATCCCAATAAAATAGATTGACTTGATAACTTCAGCAATGGACTTGACTGTGTCAGAGTTGATGAGGATGGCAAAAGATAGAACAGGGTTCAGCTCGGCTACTCATAGGGAGCTATGAGGACTACTGAACTTGATGACACCTAACAACAAGATAGATAGGTAGATGATAGATAGACAGATTGACCTATGAATAAGATTACTTATATCCATCTATTACTCAGAATTGTACTGCCTTGGAAGCAGGAGTGGCATCCACTTCTGTAAATAGCTTGCTTCCAGAAAACCCATGAGCCGGGAGAAAGGATGAAAGTCACACAAGTCATTTATAGGGTCGCTATGAGACACCTATGACTCTACAGCACTAACAACACCACCAATCTATCTCACAGAATCCTATATCACTTGTTACAATTATGTTTTAATGAAGCTACAAAGCCAGTATAGTCAAATCAAACTCATAGCCATTGACTCAATTATGCCTCATAGTGATCTTTCCTCTTTTCCTGAGGTTGTATATCTTTATGAAGAGACTGAATCTTCGTACCTCAGAGCTGAGGGTATATGTAAACCAGAGGAATCACTACATTTCTTAGCAGGACAACACAGTTCAGACTATACAAGAGAAACTCTTGTGGATACATATATATCAGTTTAGCAGTTTAATTCAGCTTGAATTTTATGTGACTTTTGTGTTTCTATTATAGCTATGAGAATTTATAGTTTCAAAAATAAATATAAGATTTATACTAGAACAGGACATGAATAACTAATCAAACGAGGAGAAGAAAAGGTGAATGAGAGAGGAGCTTGGGGAGAGGATGTTATAAAACAAAACCTGTATGACTGGGAAACAGATATGATTAAAATATTTTAAAAATATATTTAGTAATGACATGCTTTTTGGTTTTCAAAATTCCCCTATTAATTTTTTAATCACAACTTTAGTATTGCTATTTATCACCTTTATTTC
>NW_006399850.1:11271635-11273545 GCF_000299155.1 Elephantulus edwardii
TTAGTCAATTTAATGTAGATTTAATATTCAGAGATGCTAGCTATCTGATATGATAAATAATTTTTTTTAAATATGAGGCTTTGTGAAATGTTGAGTCTTGTGATCTTGGCTTTCTAGTAATGTTTGTTCCAGTATCAAAGGGCCCTGTCCTTGCTTTTGAACTGAAACTGATGTTATTTTTTACCCACTAACACTGAAACTCATTGTTCATTATAAAAGACTAGAAATTTCAGATTCTTTTTAGTCTACTTGTTTTTTTTTAATTTTTTTAACTTTATACTGATTTACATACAGAACTCATATAAATTGTTTTCCATGCATGGACATTCCTTCATTTACATTGTGTTTCTTGTGATCAAAAAACTACCTACCTATCTATGTCCATCATCATCCATCTCTTCAGGTGTTTATTAGATCTATTCTAATTCCTTCTTCCCCTCCCTCTTCCCACTAAATTCTGTGACCCCGTGATTTCCCCCCTCCTTACCCTCAAGCCCTGCCTCCTTTCCCTATGGTATTTTGTCAACATCCTATTATTTATTCTTTTATTTTTACAGGAAAGCCTTCCATAGTACTTGTCCTTATAAGAGTGATTTAGTTCACTCGGCATAAGGCTGTCTAAATTCTTTCCTGTTATATAATATTTTATTAAATTGCTGCTCCTGTTAGATTCTTTTAATTTTTATGCAGATGGCATAACCTTGCTTACTTGAAAGTGAGAAGGACCTGAAGCACTTGCTGGAGAATGTCAAGGATGATAGTCTTCGCTATGTATTGAAGCTCAACATAAAGAAAATAAAGATTCTTACTACTGGGTCAATTGGCAGTACCATGATACATGGAGAAGAGATTAATGTTGCTAACCATTACAGCTTGCTCAGCTCCACAATCAATATTCTTGGCACCAGCAGTCAGGAAATCAAAAGATGAATTGTATAAGATAAATCTGCTGTCAGGAACCTCTTTTTTTTTTTTTTAGGAACCTCTTTAGAGTGCCTAAATGTAAAGGTGTCAGTCTAGAGACTAAGGAATGCTTAATCCAAGCCATTGTCTTAACAATTACTTTCTATGCATGAGAGAGCTAGGCAATGACTAAGGATGATAGAAGAATATATGCCTTTGAGTCGTAGTGCTGAAGAAGAGTCTTGAACATACCAAGGACTGCCTAGAAAACAAATAGGTCTGTCTTGGAGAGGGTGAAACCAAGTTTCTCCTTGGAGGCTAGGATTTTGAAGCTCCATCTCACATACGTTGGGCACGTGGCCAGGAGAGATGAATCTTTGGAGAGGGACATCATGCTCAGAAGGGCAGAGGGACAGCACAGGAGAGGAAGACTCCGGATAAGATGGTTTGATACAGTAATTGGGGAAAAGGAGACAGGTGTGTCAGAATCAGTGAGACTGGCTCAGAAAGGGTCAGGCTTCAGAGTTGCTGTACATAGGGTCTCTATGGTTGCAGGTGCCTCGGCGACACATAACAAATACAAGTAGTTCTTTGTCTTAATTGGTGTTATGATATAATATAAATGATATTTTTTCAAGCAATATATCATAATCATTTGCTTTAAAAGGTCAAATGCTTTCAAAAATTTTTCTTTTATACCAGACATTTATTATATGTGCCATTCTCTGTGACCTTTTAACTTCCCTACATCAACAGAAACATCTTCACAACTCTCTGTTTGAAGGTATCATATAATTTACAAATCAATTTAACCTTTGACATTAAAAGCACTTTGTTCACAATAACAAAGAGTTGGAAACAATCAAAATGCCTATCAACAAATGAATGGATAGAAAAACTGTGGTATATTCAGACAATGTAATACTATGCAGCATTGAAAAACAAGGAACTCATAAAGTATTATACAAAATGGGTGACTCTGGAGGACATTGTGTTGAGTGAAATAT
>NW_006399850.1:11274710-11275218 GCF_000299155.1 Elephantulus edwardii
TATACTCTTTCATTAAAATCTCAATTGATTTAAAAAAAAATAAATGCTCTGGAAGCCTGCCTACCTGCTTGTGCCAAAGGTGCAAGTAGTTCAATAAAAACACCAGGCACAAAGTGACCACTAGCTTGACATACAGTTAACTTTTCTTCACCCACAATTTCCCAGCTTTTCTGCAATGAACTTCTCTCTGATCTTTGTGGACAAAATAGTACAATTTTGGTACCAAAAATTGGTACACTAAGCCAGGCATGCATCCTGTATGTGTGCCTTTTGATGATAATAAGGTTTTAGAGGGGTTACATTTTAACCCTTTATAAATCAGTGACTATGACTCCCACTTGTAAAGAAAACAATCAGCCATGCAACATGTAATAGAACGTATCATCAGAGCTCTTGTACTTTCATAAAATATGGGAAATGCCATCACTCACCAATCAATATTTCATAGTGTGTTGGCTTGTATGTTGCAGTCACGCTGAAAATAATACGAATTTGTATTTCAAATAGT
>NW_006399850.1:11275318-11276344 GCF_000299155.1 Elephantulus edwardii
GTTTTAGTTCTTTGTATGTTTAGTACTCTTCTCCAACTCCATAACTCATTGTCTAACTTTTAGAATCATAGCAAGTAATTGACAAGATCATGGCTTGAATCAGGTACACCTTAGCTGTTAAAATGACATCATTGCTTCTTAGCACCTTGGAAAGGTCTTTGACAGTAGATTTACTTAATGTAATACATCTCCCGATCTTCTGACTTCGGGTGGGTGGGTGGATCAAAGTACAATGAAATTGTTGACAATTTTAATCTTATCTCCATCTATTATAATTTTTCCATCTTTTTATAACTTTAATCCTGATGCTATATTCTTCTTTATAAAGTTCAGTTTCTTGAATAATTTGCATATTCTTTAACTTGCAGATTATATAAAAGCATATTTGTGTGGGTTAAAAGAAATAAGGATTTAGAAAAGACCTTCCTATGTATTTTTCTTGACTCTAGGCTATAGAACTATTTAAAGGCTGCTTGGTCTCCTGTTTGGAGGCTGATGTGTGAAGCAGTTGGATTTGGCAATGTGGGTTTTCTTGTTTTGGTTGAAGCTTGGGTGTGGATTGTTTGTTTGTTTGTTTTTTTTATTTCATTCACAATTGTGTGTGAACAGATTTGATTTGTTGGACTTAGATAACAATGAGTTGTGGACTGAAAGCCTCCCCTTTAGTCAATCAGGACCTGGTAAAGGGCCTTGTATTTAAAAGGTGGTTCGGCCCTCAGGCCTGTGGCTCCCAGGCCTGGTATTAATTGTGTTTGGGATGAACATCCTTCTAAGTAGTACAACACTGGTCTGTCAATTTACTGTACAGAGTTAACTTTAGGTTGCTGTGATGCTGAACACTGTGACATTGATGCGTCAAATGTCATAATGGTTACCCACTGGTAAGCAGTGTTTAGTGAAGCTCCCAGATTAATATAGGCTTGCCAGAAACTCCATGAACTTAGATCAACAGTGATAGCTATACAACCTGGTGAAGGTCTTTTGTTCATAGGGTCGCTAAGAGTCATCTTCAACTAAATGGCACTT
>NW_006399850.1:11277539-11289277 GCF_000299155.1 Elephantulus edwardii
GGGAGAGCTACAGTGCAGAGTATGCGGTCTTTGAGACGGGCGCCAGGCACCCATTCGCCCAGGCAGTGGGCAGGAATATAGCCAATCCCACAGCCATGCTGCTGTCGGCTTCTAACATGCTGCGACATCTCAATCTCGAGTATCACTCCACCATAATTGCAGATGCTGTGAAGAAGGTGATCAAAGTGGGCAAGGTCCGGACTCGAGACATGGGCGGCTACAGCACTACATCTGACTTCATCAAGTCTGTCATCGGCCACCTGCACCCCCATGGGGGCTAGAACCCTTTATTCCTCCCAACCTCACAAGGACACTTCCACCTACACGCCCCTTCAGTACAGTGGACCAGAACTTTATAGACAGCGGACCATAAACCACCCTTCTGGGCAGACTAGGTTGTCCAGAGTCTTCCCTCCCTAAGTAAGGATGGTGGGAGGTGGGATTGTCAGGGATGGACCAAGCCCCAGACATGACTATGGTTCTCCCCACAGTTTCGAACCTCTGACATGGGTGGTTATGCCACCTGCCACGACTTCACTTAGGCTGTCATTGCTGCCTTGCCCCACCCATAGGTCCGGCCTGCACCCATGTAAGCTGGTTAATAAAAGCATATTTATTTACAAAAAAAAAACCCAAAAAAACAAAACCAAAAACAAACTATGCTAAAACTATTCTATTCTATTCTATTCTATTCTATTCTATTCTATTCTATTCTATTCTATTCTATTCTATTCTATTCTATTCTAACTCATTGCTTTATAAACTCATAGCTGACCATTCATTGTTTTTTCAAAGTTTATAATTTGCAAAGAGAGAGATTGCCCATTTTTCTCTTGTGTAGCCTCTAGTGGATTCAAACTACCACAGAAGCATGACCTTTAGGTAAAACCACAAAATCCTTTTATGTCACTAGAGCTCTCTGTATTATATATAGTAATAGCATAATATGCTCTAGACACAAAAATTATCATATACAGTCGTCTTTTTGATACCTATGTGAATCAGTGTGCAACCATTTAGTACTGATAGCACTTCAGTTATAAAGGTACTACTAAAGTTACCTTACAAATGTCAGGATGTTGAGAGTTAAAAAGACAAGTAACTTGTTAATATCTCACAAACTTCAAAGTGACTTCTAGCCACATATTTATTTCTTGCTTGCTCAGCTTCCGTATCCCATAGTAATAGCATTTGAAGAATTGTTTAGATAAGATATGCCCCCATGCTCAGGTCCTATGGTTCTGGTAAGGCTAAGTAGCCTACCAACCTTTTGCACATTTTATGGATGGACATGTTTTATCTAGTGACCAATCATTTCTTGGTTCAATATGAAATGTTTATTTCTAGAGCATCAAGTGTGTATGCAGGAACCTTTTGCTGAAACTACTGCTGCACTTAGAGATAATGCAAACTTACTAGCAGAGTTTACTTTTAAGTAACCATTTGCCTGGAACTGACCAAACAAGAAACACAGTAACTGGAGATAAAGGAAAAAAGAATCATTTCTGGTGACACCCATGAGTTTCTAGATTCAGTCACAAATGAAATAGTTTTAAAAAAAATTCACATATTATAAATCCCCCCTCCTTATTTCCCTTTCATAGAAAAATAACTCCAAAGAAAATATTCTTTTGATCATGTAATACAGGCATCATGGGAAAAAATAAATTTTATAGTTGACTCCTTTAGTGGAGCTAAGAAAAAAAATGTGAAGAGTCAAGTCATGCTTTGGTTTAGATATAAAAGACAATATATTGTTATACTGTATTTTTTTGTTACTGTTATGGAAAATTAGAAGCCTGAGATAAAAAACCAACAGTGCTATGTTTAGAAGTAGGGGATAGAATTACTATCCTTTTCAGTACATTTTATATAGAACCTGAATCATTGAAGACATAGTATAAAATCAGACAGTATTCTGATAAATCTCGGAAACCAGAATAATCTTCATTTTGTGAATAAAGAAAATTAAATTTTAAACTAATTCGTATGAAATACATGCAACTAATATTGGTGGATCAATATTAGTTATAATTTCTACTTTTATCTCCCCAAAATGTAATAAATACCCATTTTCTCTTTTATTTTATAATTAGATTTTCTTTCCCATTAAAGTATGCTTAATTTTTTCATTCAATTATAGAATTACAATATGCTGCTAAAGTCTATATGGATCAAAATGTTGCTGTTATGTGCCATCGAGTCACTTGTGACTCATAGCGACCCCCTAAACTCGGCTCTGTCCTGTGCAAATCGCACTGTCTCTGACACACCCATCCCAATTATCCCAGTCACGGAATCAATCCACTTCCTAGAGGGACTTCCCCTCCTGTGCTGTCCCTCCACCCTACCAAGCATGATGTCCCTCTACAAGGACAAGTCCCTCCTTACAACATGTTCAAAGTATGTTAGACAGAGACTCAGAATCCTTGCCTCCAAGGAGCCACCTGGTTTAACCCTTTCCAGGATGAATCTGTTTGTTTTCCTAGCAGTCCATACTCTTGAGTATACTCAATACTCTTCTCCAGCACCACAGCTCATAGGCATCAATTTTCCTTCTATCCTCCTTAGTCATTGTCCAACTCTCTGATGCATAACAAGTGATAGCAAAGACCATGGCCTATATCAGACCCACCTTAGTCTTGAGAGAAACACCATTGATCTTCAGTACTTTGGAGAGGTCCTTAACAGCAGACTTTCCCATCACAATACATCTTTTAATTTCCTGGATACTGGTGCCAAGAGTGTTGACTATGGAGGCAAGCAAACTAAAGCCGTGAACAATCTCAATCTCTTCAGCATCTGTCCTGATGCTGCCAATTGGTCCAGTGGTGAGAATCTTTGTCTTTTTGACATTGAGCCTCAAACCATATTGGAGGCTACA
The DNA here is from genome assembly GCF_000299155.1 of Elephantulus edwardii. NCBI lineage: Eukaryota > Metazoa > Chordata > Mammalia > Macroscelidea > Macroscelididae > Elephantulus > Elephantulus edwardii. The sequence goes on from NW_006399850.1 coordinate 11,280,424, forward strand.
GTCCTTGACCCTCTGCAGCAAGCGCTTTAGGTCCTCCTCAGTTTCTGCAATCAGGGTTGTGTCATCTGCATAACGCAGATTGTTGATAGATTTTGCACCAACCTTGAACCCACATTTCTTGTCATAGAGTCCAGCCTCCCTGATAATCAGTTCTGCATACAGGTTGAAAAGGTCTGGAGATAGGACATGTCATTGGCGTATGCCTTCCGAATTTTGAAGCATGCTCTCTTCTGACAACTGCCTCTTGTTCCAAGTATAGGTTTCACATTAGCATAATCAAGTGTTCTGGGATTCCCTTTCTTCTAAGAGTCAGCCATAGTTTGTTATGATCCACACAGTCAATCACCTTTGTATAGCCAATGAAACACAGATATACATTCTTCTGATATTCCCTGCTTTCAGCTAAGATCAATCTAACGTTAGCTACACTATCCCTACTATCACAACCCCCTCTAAAACCAGCTTGGACTTCTGGCAGTTCTCTGCTGATGTGTTGTTTCAGTCGTTTTTGGATAATCTTCAGTAGAATCTTGCTTGCATGTGAAATATATGATATTGTTTTATAGTTTCTACATTCTGTTGGGTCACCCTTTTTTGGGATGGGAGCAAATATAGATCTCTTCCAGTCAGTTGGCCAAGTGGTTGTTCTCCAGATTTCTTGGCACAACTTGGTGAGCACATCCAGGGCAGCATCTGTTAGCTGAAATCAATTGGTATACCATCTATTCCTGCAACCTTATTTTTTGCTATTTCCTTCAAAGCAGCTTGAACTTCCTTCATCACCACAGGCTCTTGCTCATATGTTATTTCATGAAATTCTTCTGTGTCAGCCAATTCCTTTTGATACAGTGACTCAGTATATTAAGGAAAAGTGGTAAGTATCCTAGATTACTATTGAACTTCTAGGAAATATTGATGCTTTCTACAATAAAAATGGGTAAACATTGTTATAAGTGACATTTGCTTACAAGCAACAGCGTGAATACATACATATTAAACATTAATAGTCAGGATAACTATTTTAAGCCAATACAACTTTTTAAATGTTTTATGAAGTCATGCTAAATCAGTTAATTGAAATTTGATTTTTTTCCAAGAAATCTCTTCATATATTTATTTAGTAATTTGGATTTTTATTTACTTGTATATAAATAGACTAGAACTTGCTACATAAATACAACCCTAATACTAAGCAATATGTTGTTTTTGTTGTTGTTATGTGTCATGAAATTGCTTGCAACTCATACCAAACCTATGTACAACAGCCATTAACCCTGCTCTATCCTGTGCCAATGTTATTGTCTGTGACATACCTACCCCCTTTACTCCAGTCACTGAATCAATCCATCTCACCAAGGGACTTCCTTTCTTGTGCTGTCCCTCCATCCTCCCAAGCATGACTTCCTCTCCAAGGACAAGCCAAATAATTATTTCCAATTCCTTTCACAGCATTCATTTGGTGTTGTAGCATGGTTCAGTTAGATGGTTTTGATGTGTGTTGATGAATAACATTTTGAAGAAAATTAAGAAAATGTCTCCCTCTGTGAAGATTTAGAACTTTAAATATCACTCTCTTCTTATTAAGAAGCAAGCACTTAACCCACTACATCACAGAAAAAGACTTTCTTCTTCAAAAGTTGGATAACTTATTGAGAAATCATTAATTTATTTCACTGAAATAATATTTTAAACGATGTAAAAAGAGCAAGGCAATATGAAAACAGCCAAGTCTGACCTCTGCTCCATTGAACAGCATCCACGTACAAAACTAATTCCTATAAAGTTAGACAGGGTTCCCCACATTTCTTCAATTACTTCAATGATTTCCAATACCAATCCTACTATCCTACTGAGTCCAAAAGCCATTGCATAGACTTTACAAAACCATTCTCGAGCTTATAGATCACATGTTGTTGTTGTTGTGATGTGCCGTCGAGTCGTTTGCGACTCATAGCGATGCTATATATAGATCACATAGACCTTATAAAACCATACTCTGTCTTATAGGGTTTTTAGGGACGTTAAGAGACTTTAATTTGGGTTGGCAACAGGATACTCTCTCTTGTCTAGAGAGCTTCTCAAACATGGTCACCGGTCCTTTGACGTTCAGCCTCACAGCTTGTGTCAATACCACAAAGTTTCTATAGTCCTTCCAGTTATGGACTCTCCCCTCAGCCCTCTAGCAAGATTGGAGAAAGGCCTCTGGCTTTGTCTTGGGTTGGTCTCAAGTTCTCAGGGGAGGCAACTGCTGCTCCTGTTGGTTGGTCCTAGGCTGGGTGCTGTAGGAATCTTTGTCCCTGGAGGGCAATTCCATTGCTTCTTTCTTGCTGTTGTAGAGATTTCCAATTTTTTATTTTGAAAGGCTCAATTTAAACCCAGTGGGGTGTTTAAACTAGTTGATCACTTTGTGAATAGACTGACACACCCTATTTGCATGGCCTCATCTATCTATGTGACAAAGTAAAAATCAATGGACAGAAAAGTCATTTTGAATATATCATAGTACCTTGGAAAACATTACACAACATGGGGGACTCTGGAGAACATGATGTTGAGTGGAATATCTCAGTCACAAAAGGACAAACACTGCATAGCACCACTGTTATAAAGCAGATCTGGCATGAGGGTTTGGGAGGAGAATAGGATAAGGGTGGATAGATAGTGACCATTTCATTGGAACATATGAAAGAAAGAACTGTCTAAAATATATATAAATATATATATATATATATATATTTATATATATTTTCTGTACAACAGCCTAAAAGAAGAGAAATACCATTGTAAAGAGGACTGGGCGAGGGGAGAGGGAGGTTATTGTGAAAAATCGAATGGTGTTTTGTTTTTAAAGTGAACCAGTGGAGGGGAAAGAAAGGTGATGGGATAAAATGTGCAACAATGAATGGATGAAAGTCTAACTTCCTTGTTAATGCTAATTAAAATCACAGTTAAAATCTTATTTAAGAAAAAAAAGCCATTTTGAATAGTAAAACCATAACACAGAGAATATTATTTGGTATTTTTTTTATTTGCCTTTAAGTGTTAAAAATTAACACTTTCATATTGATTTAACATAAATAATAATAAAAAATACTTGGCTGATGTTTATGTGATTTTAGTCCTTGAATCTTTTTGTTCTCAAATATTGTAATCTTAGACATTGGTTACTTCTTAATTTGTTTCGCATACAGATTGAATAGATATGGAGAGAGGATACAGCCCTGAAATCGAGGGTTGAATAGGTTTGGAGAAAGGATATAACCTTCAAGTTGAGAAGGTGGCCTCTGTGAAGAATGTAACATCAAGATTAAAGCAAAGCTCATCAACAACTTGTGTTATCCATATGACACAACCCTGCTTGATGAAAGGTGAGGAAGACTTGAAACACTTCCTGTAGAAGATTATTGACTACAGCCTTCAACATAGATTATATCTCAGCATCAAGAAAACAAAAATTCTCACAATTGGACCAATAGGTAACATCATAATAGATGAAGAAAAGACTGAAACTGTCAATGACTTCATCTTACTTGGATTCACTATCAACACACTTAGTATCAACAGTCAGGCTTACTGCATTGGGAAAGTCTGCAACAGGGAGCTCTCCAAGTTACCAAGGACCAGCAATGTCAGTATGAGGACTAGGGTAAGCTTGATTCAGGCTGTGGTCTTTTCAATCACTTGCTGTGCATCTGAGAGCTGAATAATGACTGAGTATGGCAGAAGAATAATTTATGCTTTTGAGCTCCGGTGTTAGAGAAGAGTACTAAATATCCAATGGAGTGACAAAGAACAGATATGTCTTTACCAAAGTACAGCCAGATTGTTTCTTGGAGGGAAGGATGACTAAGAAGACAGAAAGACCAGCAACTAGATACAGTGACGCGTTGACTGCTGAAATGGGCCCACGTAGGTCTGAAATGATGAGCATGTCACAGGACAGAGCAAAATTCAGATATGTTGTCCATAGTGTTGTGTTCAATAGAACCTAACAACACTAACAAGATATTGTTTAAATACTATCTAAGTAGCTTAAACGCAAAAGCAGATAATACATTTTTAATATTTTCATAATGAGGAATATAAAAGCTTTTGAGGAAAACTTGGTTATTACAGGTGCTGATATTTTTAATTAGAGCTAAAAATAATCCACCTAACATGTTCAGATTCTAAAAGTTATATATTATGTTCAAGAAAGCAAATTTTCTTTATAGAAAATTATTTAATAAAAAATATAATTGGGGGAAGAATAGAGATTTGGCACATGGTTTTCATTCAAAAACAACAGTTCATCTAGGTGACTTAGCTGAATATTATAATGGAGGTCCACTCTGCTTTTCATATTTTCATGAGAAAAAAGACTATTCATAATTCAGATCAGGCATAGGTATTCATTACCTTTTCTGGGAACATAGCTACAAAGACATTTCTCTCTAATAATGGAAAAATGAAAAGGTTTCAAAGAATTACACAGATTGGTTAAAATACAAGAATATTTTTGTCTGCACTCTACAATGTACCAGGTGGATTGTCTCATATAATTCATTAGGACAAGCATCACTAAGTGAAAGCTAAAAAAAGCCACATATTTTACTCATGGAAGCTTTTAGGTAGAAAAGCATTAATTCTATGAAGAACATAATTATAAGGACCTTGACTTAATCTTGTAAGTATGAAAGTATGAAGAATATCATGTAAAGTTATCTTTATACCGTTGAAGAAAAGCAGATTTTAGTTATGTTCTGACTTTGGCAATGTTTTCAAGTAATTATCTAGAGATATATATATTTAAGAACTCCTTAAATAGCAGTTATAATTAGTCAAGGAAAAGGAGACCTCATTTAGTCTGGATATTTTTGGCTGAGGTTGTTCTATAACAATTATATAACTAGATACAGCAAACTAGTATGATTATTAGAGCTACAACACTCTCCTCACAGCTGAATGTCGTATCTCTCTCTCTCTCTCTCTCTCTCTCTCTCTCTCTCTCTCACTTCCCCTAGGTAAGATGCAAGTTCTCCCTTTATTTAGCATCTTAATAAGGATGTTAACAGTTGTTAGGAAATATATTTTAATCATTAATTATATTCCCTCAAAATCTCATTTCCTTCAAGTTAGAAATGACTCATAACAGATCCTTTTTATGGGTTTTCAGAGGCTATAAATTTCCAAGGAGATTGACCATATTTCTACCACGGAGCAGCCTGTGGATTTAAAATGCCCACTTTTTGAGTTGCCAGCACAACTCCCGTTCTGCCATACCACCAGAGTTCCTTCACTGTTTTAAGGAAAAGAAAACTAGAAACATTAGAAACAACTATAGCTCAAAGGTTTCTTCCTCCCTAAACTTATATTAGTTTTAATGCATGACTTATATTTTCTTGAAGAAACAGAGATACTTAGAGATTCTCAAAATTTTATGGTTGTTCTGAGACAAATACAGACTGGGGAATCAATAGGGAGATGAAATGATCTATTAACTCTTCATATTAACTCTCCTGGGAAACATGATTTGATTGATTGAACTATGATCTACCTTTCCTTGAGGGGGGGAACCCCAAAACAAAAAAAACACCCACAAAACCAACAAACAACACACACTTCAAAAACCAATCTTGGGTTTTTGAGGGTAAAATAGGAAAGATAATTTTATTAGAAAGTTACATGTCCACAGGGACAGATCTCCCACCTTGAAAGGCAGTAAGGAGAGAGGACTCAACAAAAACCATTCTTTTTTTTTTTTTTAAATTTACTTTAATAATTTTCATGAACATTTACAGAGATTTTGGATTTCCATTCATTTATTGTTACACTTTTCTCCCTGCCCACCCCTACCCTCCAGTTCGCCCTTCTCTTTGAAAAGAAAAAAAGAAAAATTCATTCATTGTTATAAAATCCCTTGTCTCACCCCCCACCCCCAGCCCCCTGCCCCAAGTATACTCCACTATGGAACCTTCATTCTGAACTCTTGTGATAACCATAATATCCTATCATATATTGCTTTTAATCTGTTCTCTCCCTCATCTGTTTCAATCCAGTATACATAGTTTATCCAGTAATAACCACTCTTAAAGAAGCTTCACTCAGCATTCACTTTGAAGCTCCAGCCTTCCTGTTGATATGGATGGCACTTCCTGAGCTCAACCTCTAAATATTTTTCTCAGCTGTAAAGAGAGAACTTTTTCGTCGTGTGTGTGTGGTGTGTGTGTGTGTGTGTTTTGTTGTTAGGTGCCTTTGAATCTAGTATGACTCTTAAAGACCCTGTGAACAACAGAACCTAAGCCCTGACCCATCCTGTGCCACCCTCAACATTTCTGACACAGTTGAGCACATTATTGCAATAACTGTGCCAATCTATCTCATTGAGGGGATTCTTCTCTTTTTCTACCCCCTGACCTTTCTAAGCATGATATTCCTATCTAAAGAATAACCTGTCTTTATCAACATGTTCAAAATTTGTGAGATGAAGCTTTGCCATCTTTGCCTCCAAGAAGCATTCTGACTGGTTCTGAACTCTTCTCCAACACCACAAATAAAGATATCGATTCTGAATCAAGTGCAACTTAGACCTCAAACTGAACTCATTGCTCCTCAATAATTTGGAAAGGTCCTTGAGAGTGGGATTTCCCAGTGCAATACGGATCCTGATCTACTGACTTCTGGTACAAAGTATATTGATTGTGGATCAAAGCAGGATGAAATTGTTGACAGTCTCATTTTTTTTCTCCATCTGTAATGATGTTGCCTATTTATCTAATGGTGAGAGTTTTTGTGTTCTTGATTTTGAGATGAAATCAATATTGAAGACTGTAGTCTTTGATATTCTTCAGAAAATGTTTCAATTTCTTCTTACTTTTAGCAAGCAAGGTTGTGTTGTCTGTATAGTATAGGGTATTTATGAAGGAATACTTAAGTATTAAACAAGTTAAATGTTGTTGTTTGTTGTTCTTATGTGCCGTTGAGTCGCCTATGACTCATAGTGACTCTATGTACAACAGCCCTAAACCCGGTTCTGTCCTGTGCTAGTCTCACTGTCTTCTACACACCTACCCCCGTTACTCTAGTCACGAAATTAATCCACTTCATAGAGGGTCTTCCTCTCCTGCTCTGTACCTTCCCTCTCCCAAGGATTATGTCCCTCTCCAAAGACTGGTCCCTCCTTGCAACATGTCCAAAGTATGTCAGACGAAGCTTCAGAATCCTCACCTCCAAGAAGCAGCCTGGTTTAACCTTCTCTAGGTTGAACCTGTTCACTTTCTTAGCAGTCCATGCTATATTCAATACTCTTCTCCAGCACCACAGCTCAAAGGCATCAATTCTCCTTCTATCCTCGGTAGTCATTGTCTAGCTGTCTGGTGCATAGCAAGTGATTGCAAAGACCATAGCCTGTATCAGATGCACCTTAGTCTCCAGAGTGACACCACTGTTCTTCAATACTCTGGAGAAGTCCCTAACAGTAGACTTTCCCATCACAATATGTATTTTAATTTCCTAGCTGCTGGTGCCAAGAGTGTTGACTGTGGAGCCAAGCAGACTAAAGTTGTTAACAATCTCAATCTCTTCACCATCCATTCTGATCCTGACAATTGGCCCAGTGGGACAATCTTTGTCTTCCTGATATTGAGCCTCAATCCATACTGAAGACTTCAGAAAAATTAACTACTTGTGAATTATAATCTTTTAAATACTTAAGTAGCTTGTATATTTTCAGGTGATTTCTGCATTTCATGTCTACTGTTCTTTTATCTTTAACTTTAAAAATGTTTGAAATTCCATCATGCTGTAATTTTGACATATGCCTGATCCAGGCCATGATCTTCTCAATTGGCTGTTATGCATCTGAGAGCTGGACAACAAACAGAGATGACAGAAGTAGAATTGATGCCTTTAAATTGTAGTGCTAGAGAAAAGCGTTGAATATATGATGGACTACCAAGAGAACCAACAAGTCTGGATGGAGAGGATGAAACCAGTGTGCTCCTTGGAGGCAAGGATTTTGAAGCTCTGTCTTGCATGCATTGGACATGTTGCCAGGAGGGATCAGTTTTTGGAGAAGGACATCATGCTTGGAAGGGTGGAGGGTCAGTGCAGGAGATAAAGACTACAGATTAGATGGATTGACACAGTGACTGTGGCAAAGTGGTCAGGTGAATCAGAGATGGTGAGGATGGTTCAGGATAGGACAATGTTCAGAGCTATTATTCATAGGGTCACTATGAGTCATAGTTGACTCATTGTCACATAATAACAACAGCAATATGTCATAACGTGTTTTTATTGGCTTATTTTGATTTTAGGATTCTTTTCTTTTCCATACATTAACTTTAATCTTTATCATTAAACTCTAAAGTTCAAGAAACTTCATATCACTTTCAATTTCTCCAGTGTATCTTCAGAATATAGAAAATGAACCTGACATTGTTGCAAGGTATCATAGATGTACTTTTGACTCAGCAATTCTATGTATAACAACTGAAAACAGCTAGGTCCTGAGGCATCCTCACAGTCTTTTGCAACTAGCTCCTCAATGTATCATTGATTAAGTACTTCACTTCTTCAGGTACATGTCCCTCTGATAACATTATCGAAGTATGTGAGATGAAGCTTGCCATTTTAAAATCTAAGAAAAAAATTGAGTATTACTTCTTCTAAAACTAATCTGTTTATTCTTTTGGTTGTTTTTATTATGTTCAATAATTTTCACCAATATCGACTTTAAATGCTTCAATTCTACATTATGGTTTAATTTGCATGCATAGAAGACAATTGACAATACCATGACTTGAGTACACTTTTGTCTTTAAAGTAACAACTTTGCTTTGTAATTCTTTTAAGAAGTCTTTGGCAGCAGATC